>NC_137346.1:39977443-40129943 GCF_965287045.1 Carcharhinus amblyrhynchos | reverse complement strand
CAATAGATTCTTAATCCCAGAATTTTATTTTATTGAATTCAAATTCTAGCATCTGCCGCAGCAGGATTTGAACCCCGGTCCCTGGAACATTAGCTGAGTATTTTCTTAAAACCTAACTCTCTGATTAAGCTTTTGGTTATGTGATCTTAGATGTGGCTCAGTACTGTGCATAGTTCTACGACATTCCTGTGAAATGCCTTGGGACGTTTCATGAGATTAAAGGTGCTATACGAATGTAAGTTGTTGCTGATTCTGTGTGCCACAAGACTTATAATTGGTATAAGCCACCTTGTGAAGCACGTAACACCACACGAAGGTGGGCAGGTTACGCAGTTACAAATTTCCTCTATCCTAATGGAGTGGACTATAAATATACCTGGCAAATTTCAAGCTCTGAAGAACTTTTTCTCATTTTAATTATTCGATGATTAGAAGCAATCACGCGCCACTTATCTGTCAGAAGAAACAGAAACGGACGATTTAATTACAACAGGCTCACTGACTGGGACACGGAAACCAAGGTTTTAGCAAATGCCAGCTGCTGACAGGCATCAGGAGGTCACATTAAGTGATACTTAAGGGATATTCCTACAACAGACTTTCTATCTGTTACACAGAGCAAGTTTGGGATTGACCACACACCGATCTCCTACAAACGTTCCCAGTGGGATATCCTCCCTATTAGCGGCCGATATTGCTGGAGGGGTTAAATTATCGTGGGCAGTGGCAAATTAACTGTCCATTCTTCAGGGATTGACTGTCCCCATCACATCATAGAACCCTACAGTGCAGAAAGAGGCCCTTCGGCCCATCAAGTCTGTACCGAACTCAATCCCACTCAGGCCCTTTCCCCATATCCTGACATATTATACCCACTAATCCCTCTAACCTCCACATCCCTGGACACTAAAGGGGCAATTTCTTAGCATGGCCAATCAACCTAACCTGCGCATCTTTGGACTGTGGGAGAAAACCCATGCAGACACAGGGAGAATGTGCAAACTCCACACAGACAGTGACCCAAGGCAGGAATCGAACCCAGGACCTTGGAGCTGTGAAGCAGCAGTGTTAACCACTGTGCTACCGTGCTGCCCAGTCTGGGAACTGATTTACTCCAACCGCCGATTCCATTCCCAGCATGTCATACAGTCAATTTGCCATTGTGAGTTTCTAATCAAGACAAATTTCACCCCTACCTCTTTAGCAACACAGCTGCTCAGATGAATAAAAGCGAAATGCTGTGGCAGCTGGAGATCGGAAATAAAAACAGAACGTGCTGGAAAATCTCAGCAGGTCTGGCAGCAGCAGTGAGGAGAGAATAGAATTATAATTTTCAATCTAATATCAGGCTTCTTCAGAACGAAAGGAATGTGATGGATTTGATGCTGTTGAAAAAGGGGGCAAGAAGGGACAAGTGGAGCACAAGAGAAGATGAGGGATAGGTTAGAATGTGGGAGAGATTGAATGACAAAGATGTCATTGAACATTAAGCGTAGTGATTAGCATTGCTGCCTCACAGCGCCAGCGATCCAGGTTCAATTCCTGGCTTGGGACACTGTGTGCAGTTTACACATTCTCCCCGTGTCTGTGTGGGTTTCCTCCGGGTGCTCCGGTTTCCTCCCACACTCCAAAGATGTGCGGGTTAGGTGGATTGGCCACGCTAAATTGCCCCTTAGTGTCAGGGGGACTAACTAGGGTGAATGCATGGGGTTATGGGGATAGGACCAGGTGGGATTATTGTCGGTGCAAATTCGATGGGCCTAATGGCCTCCTTCTGCACTGTCAGATCCTGTGATTCTAAAGGGAATAGTATAATAGCATTAAAGGCAAAAGCATTATTCCAGAGTCAATGTTAATAACAGAATAACAGGTTCGTATCTGGGTGAACCTGTCAACAACCGTGCCAACCTAACATCACCTGGGCACGGTGTCAATATTTAGTGGGAGCTCGATCTCCGGTGGGGAGGATGGTTAATAACTTGCAAATATATTACAACGAATGTAAATTAGCTTCCTATCTGCTGCGGCCATGAACCCAAGAGGGATGGCGAAAATCTGAAATAAGGATCTTGCTGGCGAGATTCGCAGTTTCTGGGTGTCACCGGGTATTGAGCCCCCGCTGGCATTCCCTGTGAACGCAGGCTCAAAATCCCACCCATAAAACTGCTCTTTATCAATCATGCCCAGGGAAGGGGCAGGGGGAATAGCTGGGTCAATGATCTGGGAGGGACCTTTATCTTCTGGTGGATTTTATGAGATATTTCATGTAAAAGTGCTGGTGAAGAGGTTTCTTTAGACCAGCTATCATCAACTGATGATCTTTTTCTTGAAGGACAACCACACATGAAATTTCTGGCAGGTAAAGACTAAATTAAGGCTTCCCTATTCAGAAAGTAGGATATAACTAAACGGTTATATGGTTTAGCATGAATTGACAGGGGTTAGAGAGGATAGTATGCCTTGAACAAAATGAGGGCATACAAAGAATGGAATGCTCCAGATAAAATGCTAAAATCACATAAGTGATTTAATTCTGGGTGTAATTGTATTCTGGTAAAGACCTATTGGGTAAACAAGGTAGGAAATACATTGTATTGAGGAATGTGTTTTGATCTGTCAGAATTGAATACACTTGTATGATTAGACCTGTATAAAAGGCGCCTGATGCGATTAGATCTGTACAGACTTGAATATATTCGTATGATCTGTATAAAATACAATTGTAAAAGAACAACTGGGAGCAGATCCTTCTGGTCACTCCCAATGGCCATTGTAAGCGCAAAATAAAGTAATATTGTATGGATTTTCCATGATGTAAGTTGATCTTTAAAATTTTCTTCAACGCTATCAATTTGTGCATAATCTGGATGCAGATTTCACCAAATCCCTGCTCAAAGACATCTGCAAATATGAGTATGGGTGCTCGAACATCAAAGTATCCTGGCACCACTGGGGCTGCGAGTGCCTCTGTTGAAGACCTCTGTGTGTTTCTTCTGTCAGTCTCGTGTGACATATTACAGTTAGCTTATGAACGATGTCACAGTTGACGAGGTCTTTCCCGGGGCCTGGCATTGCAGAGCATGGATCTCTGGACCAAGGTGAATGAGCCCCAGTGTGATGCTGTCTCAAAGACCTAGCAGTGGTCTTATTTCTGGTTGTCTCTATGAAACTTGTGTCCTTGCAGTGCACAGAAGCCACGACTTCAATGCAGATAATTTGTTTACCTCGAGGTCCACCTGGGTGTTGAGTTCTGGTGCTACATATGGGTCCCGTTCCCATAGCACTTGCCTGGTCAATACGTTGCACTTGGTTCCCATGTCAATCTTTACCTTTAGTTTTGCGATGCTACATACAATACTCAGTGTGATGAACATCCTGCCCTTCTCTACGATGGTGTTGACATTCTCACAGTAAAGTGCTGATGGAGGTTTAGTTGTTTGGTTGCTCCCGATTGAGATCCAGTTCATTTACCTTGCCTGAGCTCCGAGCCCTGGAGTGCTGACTAGCTGCAATGTGGCTGGTGGCACAGGAAGGCTGCTGTGGTTTAGATCTGCAGCGTTTTGCAAAATGGTTCCATTTGCCACATTTATTGCAGCGTTTACCAAACGCCAAACATGCTGTTCCATTTTGAGGGTGATGCCCACTGCAGTCGGATATATCGCAAAAACTTCAATTTTCCACCTAAACTCCTTGCTGGCTTTTTCAGACTGTCATTGAGCATGCAAATCCACATGGCAGCACGGTTAACACTGCTGCCTCACAGCTCCAGGGACCCAGGTTCGATTCCCGGCTTGGGGTCACTGTCTGTGTGGAGTCTGCACCTTCTCCCCGTGTCTGCACGGGTTTTCTCTGGGTGCTCCGGTTTCCTCCCGCAGTCCAAAGATGATACAGGTTAGGTTGAGTGGCCATACTAAATTGCCCCTTAGTGTCTTGGGATTTGTATGTTAGAGGGATTAGCAGGGGGAAATGTGTGGGGTTTTGGGGATGGGATTGTTGTTGGTGCAAACCCGATGGGCTGAATAGCCTCCTTCTGTACTGTGGGGTTTCGATGAAATGTTGATGGCTGTTTGCAATGTTATTTTTCTCTCTTGCTGCAGCAGCTCGTGGACAAGATCACTGTGGATCCTGCAGACGTTTCGATCTCTCACTAACTCATCAGTAAGGGCAACAAATTCATATTCTTTTGTTAAAATGTTGAAAGTTGCAATGCATGACCATATTGATTCATTTGGTCTGCAGTGTAAAATACACTCCTGTCAAATATTGTGTTCTTCACTGGCAAGAAAACAAACATTTTTAACAGTATCTTGGGGTCCTCGTTCTCTTTCTCCTTCATTTGAAAGACAAAAGATTTAAACTTCTCAATGGCCTCAGGGAAAGTTAGATTTAGTGGGGCGTGTGTCCGTACCTTTTCAGACTGTCTGAAATCGCGCTCACAGTAGATGCTCCCACTCCCTTTCAAACCTGGCCCAGTTTCCCCAATGTCTTGATCAAATACGAGCAGGTCGACGTAGCAAATCCCCGGTGCCAAACAGCCAACTCCTGACACAAAGTGTTGGCCTCCAATGACTGGCGACCAAGAACTTATAACAATGATGGTTTATCAAGCACTCGGGCAGGTTCTACATGCTTTCACTCTGCATGCGTTGTGCGGAGAATGCGAACACCCCCAAAACATGACCCTTTAAATACCTACCACTCGGTCCAAATATGGGATGTTAATGGATACAGTCTCACCTTGATACATTAAGTTCCTTTTTGAATTGACTCTGCAGGTGGTTTGGGCTGTTTCACTTTGATCGGCAGGATCAGGTAGAGGGATAGGCTGAAGGATCTCGGAACCCACTGCCGTGCCCAGCAGAAGCAGCGCAATGCCCTCACCTCGCCAGTCCACAGTGTGGCGCTTACTGATTTGGTATCTTTTGGGATTAAGGGAGTTTGCTGTACAAACGTCCAAAAAGGATCTGGAACAGAGATCATGAGCAATTCACCAACTCAAACACACAAAATAATACCATCAAAACTGACATTGGCCCAATGTTATTTGAAAATCTGGGAAAAGACAGGTTAGACAGACAGAGAGGAAAAATGTTGGAGTGTACTCGGATCATAGAGTCATTGTGGTTTACAGCATGGAAACAGGCCCTTCGGCCCAACTTGTCCATGCCACCCTTTTTTTTAACTCCTAAGCTCTTAAGTCCCAATTGCCCACATTTAGCCCAAATCCCGCTATACCCATCTTACCCATGTAACTGTCTAAACACTTTCTAAAAGACAAAATTGTACCCTCCTCTACTGCTACCTCTGGCAGCTTGTTCCAGGCACTCACTACCCTGTGAGATTCCCGTGAGATTTAACTTCATTCAACAAACTACAATGTGGTTCCTTGTCAAAGGCCTGCTAAAGTCCAGGTAGACAACATCAACTGCACTACCCCCATCTATCTCCTAAATAAGGATGATGTATATTGGGAGTATTGTTGGGATGATGTGTAACTCAGAACAAAGAGTAAATCAGGATGAGGTGTAAATCAAACAAAGGCTCAGGTTTTCAATCCCAGGTTGGGTTCGCAGAGATGGGAGAATTCTGTGTTCTGCAAACCTGACCTTTAAAAAGTCCCTGCAAGTCAGTTTCATTCTGGGGAGTGGGCTGGATAGGAACTCGGGCCCCTCACCCCTTGGAACCCAGTGCAGAAGCTGCTGGGTGCAAAGCAGGTCTGACCCCGTACCCCAGCACTTCAACAGGAAACAGCCCTCGAACCCTCACTCCATCCTCCTCACCCTGAACTTACTTCCCATGCCCCATCCTAGCCAATCAATGCCACTCATGCCTGTCCTTAAGGTAGTTTTAGACTCCCCTACCTTTGGGGAAAAGTGTTGACTATCTAACTGATCTACGCCCCTATGTCCCCTCAAACCTCCATGCCAACTCATGCCCCTCTACCTCTCCAATGACATTTTATATCCCCAATGCCAACTTAGTGCCAATTCATGCCAACCCATCCCACCACCCTTTGCCCTTAGCCCCTTCAAAACAACTCACCTAGTATCCTTTGACACCTTAGTTCACTCATCCTTCACGCCCAACTCCCATCCTCTTCCAAAGCGATTTCCCTTGCAATCACAGAAGGTGCAACCCCTGTCCCTTTTACTTCCTCGTTCTTAACTGTTCAACGCCCCAAACACTCCTTTCAGTTTAAGCAGTGTTTCCCTTGAACTTCCTTCAATTTTGCTCTATTGTATTCACTCCTCCCAATGCGATCCCCTCTACGTAGGGGAGACTAAATGCAGACTGGGTTACTGCTTTGTGGAATACCTTCGCTCAGTCCTCAAGCATGACCCCAGCCTTCCTGTTGCTTGCCATTTTAACTCAGCAGCTTGCTTTCGTACCCACATGTCTGTCCTTGACCTGCTGCAATGCTCCAGTGAAGCCCAACGCAAGCCCAAGGAGAAGCAGCATCTCATCTGGTTAGGCACATTACAGCCCTCAGGGCTCAACACTCGACTTTAGACTGTGATCTTCCCCCTCCCCTCTTTGAACCTTGGCGAGCTATATCCTGATTACCATCTCTGAATGTGCGTCACACTCATTACAGGAAATAGGTTATTGGTGACTCCAGTCTTTAGGCTTGAGGTAAACTGTCCTATTTTGTTATGTCCAGAAACAAGTTGTCAAATTGGTTCCACACCTTGGGGGGAATTTTCCCATCCTGCCCGCCATGGGAATTGTAGAGGGTGAGGGGGGCGGAGTGGAGGGGGGGGGGGGTGTTGGCAAACCATGCCAAGGTCCGTTGACCTCGGGCGGGATTTTCTGTTTTTTTGGGTGTGTGTGGCCTGAAGATCCCGCTTCATGCCCGTAACTGTAATTGAGAAACAGTAGTCTTTATACCTGTCATTAGCACAGCTGCTACTAGTCAGCACCCATTCACTGGTGATAAGAGAACCATGACAAGGCTTGTGGTATTTCTTCCCTGTTACAGTCACCATCGATGAGCGTCCAGCCACAGAGGGGCTTTCACAGGCTGATTAAAACAAAACAAAGTCAGTCTTACGTCCTAAAATAAAGCCTGGAATGTATTGTGCATCACAGGGTGTTGGCTAATGAATCCGAGGCCTGTATCTTCGAACTTGAGATAGCCTTGTGAATACTGGCAGAAGGAGAGGTCTTGTGGCGCAGTGGGTTAGCTTCCCTGCCTCTGAGCCAGAAGCTCTGGGTTCGAGTCCCATCCCAGGACTTGATGGCCAAGGAAGATGCATTCATAATGTGGCCAAACAGATTGAGTGTCAACCTTCAATCCCGTATGATATGCCAGTAGCTGGTGGTAAGAGTGGGAAATACTCCTGATCAGCCACACTTAGAGTCATAGAGGTTTACCTGGAAATAGGCCCTTTGGCCCAACTTGTCCATGCTGCCCCCTTTTTTCAACCATTTGACACATATCCCTCAAAAGCCATCTTACCCATGCAACTGTCTATTTTCTCGAAAAATATTTAATATTGCCTCCATTGTCCCTTCCCTAGATTATTTTAAAATGCACCTGTCCAGCTCAGGGGTTTTACCCTCTTTACATTTGGTAAACTTATTTAATATTTCACTGCATTTTTAAATGCAGTCATTGGATAAAAATCTCAATATGAATGGAAGGTGCAGCATTTATTCCGTGACCCTTTCTTTGAGGTTACCTTGGATAAGTGGGAAAGCCCCTCCCCTTACAATCTCATGTGGAATTTCATCCCCACTGTGTCCAAAGAGGCACAAAGTGCGACATTATTCCATGGGTAAACTAACATACCGGAGAGCGCTTCGTCACTTCCATCCCAGCAGTCATTGATGTCATCACAGTATCCATTGGTTTTATTGACACAGTATCCACTGGCACAAGTTAGCATGTAGTCTTGGCACTGTTTAACTCCAAGTAAGATCAGGAGAGAGATTTATCTGCTAGCTAAACAGTTATGGTTGTTTTATTAACCTACACTTTTCTCATACATGTGGTTAAACTATACTTCCTCTCTTCGTAAACCATATCTCCACTCTTTATATTCAAATGGCTTAGCTCTACACCTAGCCATTATACCTTGTTTAATAAGGACAGGTTTGATGTTTGCTATTTTTTTTAATCTTGAGGTTCAGAACACTGGCAAGGCCAGTATTTATTGCCCATCCCTTGAGAAGGTGTTGGTAGACCATCTTTTTACATTCTGGCAGTCCATGTGGTGAATATGTTCCCACAGTTTGATGGAGTAGCAATGAAGGAACATGATATCCATCCAAATCAGGATGGTGTGCGACTTGGAAGGGAATTTGGAGATCATGCTGGGTGGAATTTTCCATGCTGACGGCAGAGGAATCATAGCGGGTGGGACACTGACCAATGGTCAAGATTGAGGATTTAGAATATACCACTGAAGAATCCTTGGCAATTCGCTGCAGTGCATCTTGTACATAAAGCAACCGAGGTGCACCAATGGTGAAGGGAGCAAATATTTAGGTTCGGAGATGTTCCCGTATCATCTCAAGTGGTGGAAAAGTACCACACTGCATACAGAAAATTCAGTAGAAGATGGAAACAAAACACCTTTGGGGTTGGCGGGGGAAGAGAAGGAGGTGGACGGGGGTGGGAGGGGGTGCATTCTAAAACTATTAGAAATCTGGGGGAAGCTGTAGAGTCAGCTATTCCCCAAGAATATTGTAGCAGCTTCAGCCGCAAATTTACCGGAAGCTACTTCCACTTTCCCCACAGGAAATGCCAATGAGCTGCCTCAACCTTTCCGACGTACATTCAATGAACGGAAGCAACACTGTTTCTATCGTGAGACTACAGCCGTTCAAAGTAAGACTTACTGTTGCTGTTAATGTGAATTGTTAATTGTCCGCTATTGGGCAGGGTTATGTTGCCAACAATTTGCTTAAAAATTCCAGCAATGTCCCCTTGCTGACGTGTAACATTGCACCAGAAATACATCCAGAATCGGATAGTGGAGCGGACAGGACTGTGTAAAGAGAAATAGGACCGTGAGTAGAATATCTGTTCATCTGTTTCTTGACATTTTAGAAATAATGGGCCCTTTGGCTAAAGTTTTAAATCTAAAGTCTTGCCCGGTGGGGGTCAGAGGTAGAGAAAAGGGATAACATCAGTTTTGGATTCCACTATTCAGTGTTTGAATAGAATATCTTCAAACCTGTATTACACACACCAAGACCCGTGCTTTGAGTGAAAGCAAAATGCTGCAGATATTGGAAATCTGAAATACAAAGAGAAAATGCTGGAAATAGTCAACAGGCCAGGCAGCATCTGTGGAAAGAAACAGAGTTAACATTTCGGGTCTAAATGATTCTTCTACAGAATTTATAAGAATAGAAATCTAAAAAAATTATATAGTTGGAAATAGGGCGGAAGATGTGGGCAGAATAGAAGAACGGGGGGTAGAGCGGGGCAATGGTGCAGTTGTATTGTCACTGGACTAGTAATCCAGAGACCCAGGATGGTAAACAACATCCAGGTGATGGTGTTCCCAGGTACCTGCTGCCCTTGTCCTTCTACATGGTGGTGGCCATAGGTTTGGTAGATTTGCAGATGGTATAAAACTTGGAAGTATTGTGAACTGTGAGGAGGATAGGGTAAAACTTCAAAAGGATATAGACACATTGGTGGAATGGGAGGACAGGTGGTAAATGAAATTCAATGTGGGAAAATGTGAAGTGATTCATTTTGGTAGGAAGAATAAGTAACTTATAAGGTATAACTTAAAAAAGGTAGGCATGCCTTATGAGGTTAGGTTGAGGGAGCTCAGTCTTTTCTCCTTGGAGAGATGAAGGATGAGAGGTGACCTGATAGAGGTTTATAAGATGTTGAGAGGTATAGATAGGGTGGATTCTCGGATGCTATTTCCCAGGGCTGGAATGGTTGCTACGAGAGGACACAGGTTTAAGGTACTGGGGAGTAGGTACAGAGGAGACATCAGGAGTAAGTTTTTCACTCAGAGGGTGGTGGGTGAGTGGAATTGGCTGCTGTTGGTGGTGGTGGAGGCAAATTTGATAGGGTCTTTTAAGAGACTTCTGGATAAGTACAAGGGACTTAATAGGATTGAGGGTTATAGGTAAGCCTGGTAGGTAGGGATATGATCGGTGCAACTTGTGGGCCGAAGGGCCTGTTTGTGCTGTAGTTTTTCTATGTTCTAGTATGGAAAGACAACATAAAATAAAGGGTATAACTCTAACAGTGTGCAGGAGCAGAGGGACCTGGGTGTATATGTGCATAAATTATTGAAGAGAAAGGACAGGTTGAGAGAGCAGTTAATAAAGCACACGGAATCCTAAGCTTTATAAATAGGGGCATAGACGGAAATGTAGGTAAAGGATGGAGGGTGAGGGAGTTGATGTAAGGAAGTTATGTTAAGTTTGTATATGACACTGGTTGGATTTCAACTGGAGTTTTGTGTCCAGTTCTGAGAAGCCACACTTCCGGAAGGATGTGAAGGCATTGGATTTTGGAAAAGATTGACAAGGATTCCAGGGTCCAAAGAATTTCTCTTATTTAGACAGATAGATTGTAGAAGTTAGAACTGTCCTCCTTGGAGAAGGGAAAGAAAGAGATATTAAAAATCCTGAGAAGCCTGGACAGAGTAGACAGGGAGAAACTGTTCCCACTGGTGGAGGGATCGAGAATTAGAGGGCACGGATTTTCGGCAACTGGCAAAAGAAGAAATGGCAATACAAGGAAAAGCTTTTTCGCCAATGGGTGGTTAGATTTGGAATGTGCTGCCAGAGGGTGTAGTAGGGATTTAAGAGTCAAGGATCTGGAATCACATAAAGATAGGTTTTCTTCCTAAAGGAAGTTACCACAATTAGCGATGGTTTCATGGTCACCATTTTAATTCCAGAATTTTTATTGAATTCAAATTTCATCATCTACCATGGTGGGATTCGAACCTGGGTGCCCAGATTATTAGTTCACTGGTAATACCACTGCACCACTGCCTCCCCCTCATTCATATTACCTGCTCTGTCCCCTTTCCTTCTCTATGAGTGGTATGCTTTGCCTATCTAGTGCTTAAGAAAAATACTTTTCACTGTATACCGATACATGTGACAATAATAAATCAAATCAAATCAAAATCTTGTCTTGTGAGCTGGGCTCAGAGCTCATATCATTATCAACTCCCCTCCATCCACTATCTTGCCCTCTGCCCAGACCAAGGAGAATGTAAGAGGATCTGAATGAAAAATGAAAAGCTTTAAATTGGTAACAAGTGGTTGCACTACCTGAGGCTATTCTACATTTTGTATTACCCTGTCGGAACTTTTTTTGGTGATGCAAATTCTGTGGCCTCTGATGCTTACCTTATACCAATGAGTTTTGTAGTTATATATTTCGTTTTGAGAGCTGATGATTTATAGGTCATATTTATCTGTCAGGAAATATTATATATTTAAAAAGATAGTCACAAGATCCTCATTTAATAGCAGCTGTAAAAAAACCAAGACAAGTGAACACAATAGGGTACATTCTAATTATTCCCCTTGCTGGCAACTTTGCCTACTAGATAAGGCCAATTGGGCAATTGGATAGAAAAGTCCTTGTGTCGAGTATCGGGTTGAAATCAGAAGCAAAGGATGTAATGATGAAATAACATCAAATGATTGAAAACAGATATCTAGGGGAGCAGAAGTCTCAACCTTGAGCGGAGGTTCTAATATAGAGATAGTACTTGTAAATAAAGATAATAGCTTCATCAAACTGTAACCTTGAACAGCTTGCTTTGGGAGAACAGATGAGAACTAAGGTTCTAGGCCTTAAACACATTGGCCCTGGAGGGAGTGCAGAGGAGGTTTACTAGGCTGATACCGGAGTTGAGGGGATTGAGCTATGAGGAGAGGCTGAATAAACTAGGCTTGTACTCGTTAGAGTTTAGAAGAATGAGGGGAGATCTCATTGAGACGTATAAGATGATGAATGGGATGGATAGGATAGAGGTGGAGAGACTCTTCCCGCTCAAAAAAGACAGTAGGACTAGGGGGCACAGCCTCAAGATAAAGGGGAGGCGGTTTAGAACGGAGTGGAGGAGGAACTTCTTCACTCAAAGGGTGGTGAATCTCTGGAATTCTCTGCCCGTTGAAGTGGTGGAGGCTGCCTCGCTAAATATTTTTAAGAAGCGGGTTGATGGGTTCTTGATAAGAGAGGGGATTAAGGGTTATGGGGAGAGGGCGGGAAAGTGGAACTGAGCCACGACAGATCAGCCATGATCTTATTGAATGGCGGGGCAGGCTCGAAGGGCTAGATGGCCTACTCCTGCTCCTATTTCTTATGTTCTTATGTTCTAATAAAACAGCAAGTTAAAGAACCAGAAAGATATCCAGAAAGCAGCTACAGACCTTGCAAGTTAAGAGATGCTTAAAAGAAATCATAGGTTAATAGAATCTCTAATGAGCAGAAAGAAGCCATTCAGCCCATTGAGCCTGCACCAACTACTATCCCACCTAAACCCGATCCCCATAACAGGCACAATCTTACCAGCTGTCCACACCATGCACCCCTGCAGCAGGGTCGGAGAATGTGGCGCCCAGCCAAATCTCCGTTCACTGTAGCAGGCTAGGAATGTCCAGCTGGCATGAATGGTGGCAACATCCCAGTCCATGTATTTACTCTGCTGGTCCCACTTACACTAAGGGGCAATTTGGCATGGCCAATCAACCTAACCCACACTGACATGTGGAGAATGTGCAAACTTCAAACAGTCACCCAAGGCCAGAATTTGACCAGAAAGGTCAAAGAGAATAGATTCAAATCTCACATCAGAAAGTCGGAGAATCTCAGCTGCAGGAGATGAAAGGTGAGGCGCGGACCCAGGGTCCAGACAGCCGTGAGCACACATTAGAGAGAACAAACTACAGTATTGAAGCAGCAACAATTCTAGGGCTCAGTACTCCACACTATCACTCCCAGAACCATAGGCTTTCTAGATATGTAACCAATTCTGGTTTGCACAAAAAAGAGCAAAAGGATCCGGTCAGTTCATTTCTCTATACAATTGCAGTTGTTGCTGATGATGGAAATGCGAGTTTTTTGAAGATATGTTTTTCAAATTTCAACTGACGAAAACTCCTGCAATTTGAACTGAAACAAGCTGCTTAAAAATGAAAGGTCACATTCCAAGGTCAAGGAGAAAAACAGATCACCCTCTGAGGAGTGTGAAGAGAGAGACATTTCCTATAATTCAGACATCTGTCGAAACTCTTAACTGTCTAAGGAAAGTATCTTAAAAATGCAAAGTACTGAATATTGAAATGATGGTCATCACAGACCCAACGCCCCTTAGAAAATGCACAATGGGTGAAGTATTTATTTATTTTGGGTTTATTTATTAATTAGTGTCACAAGTAGGCTTACATTAATACTGAAGTTACTGTGAAAATCCCCTAGACACCACACTCCGGCACCAGTACACTGAGAGAGAATTCAGCATGGCCAATCCACCTGACTAGCAAGTCTTTCAGACAGTGGGAAGAAACCGGAACACCCGGAGAAAACTCATGCACAGACTGTCATCCAAACTGTGAATTGAGCCTGTGTCCCTGGCCCTGTAAGGCAGCACGGCTAACCACCCTGCCACTCCTCAGAGGGTGATCAAGGCAAGACAGTCAGCCACTTGAGAGAGATTGCAAGTGACACAAGAGGTATCAATAAAGTTTTCAGCTGAGGAAATAGGCTGAAGATTGTACTCTCTCCCTTTCTCTCTTTTGGAATAAGTGAGTCACCCACTCAAGAAGCCAACTATTTGAGAAAACTATCAGCGAATCAAGATCTTAGAAAAATTACATTATCTTCTACGTCCGATTGCATCCAAGAAAGCAGCTAATTGAAAACGGCTGCAACATTTAAGATCTCTGCCTTGTGGACATTCAAAAGACACGTAACTATACATTTTCTTAACTTGTGTGTGTATGCTCAAACTATTCAGTGAGAACCAAATGCCTAATGTTAGGTTTTTTAAATCACTTTTTTCGTGATTAGTGGTTAATAAATTTGCTCTTTCTTTGACCTGAAGAAAAGCTTGTTGGATTGGCTCCTCATTGCTCACATCTTAAATAGTTAAATTCTGATTTGGAAGAGATATACCCTTCTGAAAAAGAATTTAAACCTTTGTTGTAACCAGCTGAGGGATTTGAATAGAAGGGAGCCAGCGAGGCAAGATGGACATCAAGTTATTTTACAAAGAAATCCTGCCAGCATTTGATATATATTTCAGCATTCGCAAAATTTAATCATACAAAAATATAACATAAACCAGGTGGAGAACATGGGTTTGTTTATCGGTGATAAAGTTTATTTATTAATCACAAAGTCGGCTTACATTAACATTGCAATGAAGTTACTGTGAAAATCCTCTAGTCGCCACACTCCTGTTCGGGTACACCGAGCGAGAATTTAGCATGGCCAATCCACCTAACCTGCACGTTTTTGGACTGTGGGAGGAAACCGGAGCACCCGGAGGAACCCACACAGACACGGGGAGAACGTGCAAACTCTGCACAGACAGTGACCCGAGCTGGGAATCGAACCTGGGTTCCTGGCGCTGTGAGGCAGCAGTGCTAACCACCGTGCCACCGTGCCACCCCTTTAAATATCGACCGTTACCTTGTTTTCGATGGCTTGAGCAACATTTATACATTCTTCTGAGTTGGGGTCACTGCTGAGTTGAATGGAGGTGTTCTGAATCACTTTCAGTTCTCCCACAAAGTCGCATTTTTCCCCTGTACTGTGGATTTGTGTGTTCGCCCATGTGTTGTTTACACTGTGAACACTGGAGTTGGTTTCCGTGCTGTAGTTTTGTATGGCCACACTCGCTTTGGTCACACTGCTTATTTGGGTCTTGCCCGGTTGGCTCGTGGGAGCATTGTTACTGCTGCCCCCTTGTGGGTTGCTGTTGGTGGGGCTGGTGGTGCTGATGGTGCTGCCCAGGCTGGTTGTGACTGACACCTTTGCAGGAAGATTGGGGGCAAACCCGTTGACTACAATCGGAACCTCTTTAAAAAAGTACACAGTGGTTAGTCTGGTTCGAACTTGTTTCTTTAATGAAATGGATCAATGCTGCGCTTTTAAGAGGATGAACATCCTTATATAAAGGACACCTGTACAGGTTTGCATTGCCCTGAGAAGTTTTGGTTTGTAGGAAAATCACGTTGAAAGAAAATAGCCTTCAGTTTAATCATAGAATGCAGACAGTGCAGAAGGAGGCCACTTAGCCCATCGAGTCTGCGCTGACAACAATCTAACTCAGCCCCCATCCCCGTAACCCTCCTGATAATCCCCCTGATCCTAAGGAGCAATTTATCATAGCCAATTAACCTAACCCGCACACCTTTGGACTGTGGGAGAAAACTGGAGCACTGGGAGGAAACCCACGCAGACATGGGGAGAACGTGCAAACTCCACACAGACAGTGACCCAAACTGGGAATCAAACCCAGGTCCCTGGTGCTCCTTCCCAACTGCCCCTCCCCTCCCCCCCACTCCCTCAATCAGTCAATTAATCCAATGTTCCAGTTCGAGTCCTGATGGTAGAGGAATGGGGACAGCCGTTATACTGAATCTGTGCGTTCTTTGGAATGTATGATCCTCTGACAGCAGGGATTGGAGTTGTGGGAACACGTACTGGGTGTTACCTACTGCTGACACCATAACTGTTAAGAGCTGAGCTTTGTGAATGGAACGGCTGGCACAGAATCAAAGGGCCAAAGGGCGTCCCTTGGTGCTGTAAAACCCTATGGGAGGGATTTTACAGCCTCGTTCAGGCGAGATCATAAAATCCTGCCCAAGGCCAAAGGAAATTTCCATTCTGGGAAGCTCGCCTGCCCCGATTCCAGGGTGGGCAGAGTGGTAGGGTTTCGGCCTCTGACACTATAGCTGCTTTCTCACCGAGAAACCCACGTCTCAACGTGATGGATCCTGTCACCACCAACAGGAGTATAAATCCGATGACAATCTGAAGGCATTTATAACAACAAGGGCACAAGCATCTCCTGGGAGCTGTTTGCTGTTGGGACAAAGCGATTCAATTATGTCAATGCAAGAGAGTAATTCTCTGCAACCATCCGAAAAAGAATGAATCCACTTGGTTCTGCTCACCCTGGCTCAGAGCGTTACCTACCAGGGGGGGGCGGGTTGGAAAATTGGGCAGCGTTCCTCTACGCTGTGTTCGCATTGTTCTCGAAGGGGTGGTTCCCCACAGGTGCCAGAAACACCAGGGCAAAATCATTCCTCGTGGCATTGCCCGCTTCCAGCTGTTGCTCAGTTGGCACCGCCCGTGCAGCTGGGTCACAGGGTCATGTGTGCCATTCTCACTGCAGCCACCTGAGCGTGGGACCGAGGTGCCGAGGAGAAGTGCTGCACTGTCAAAGGCGCTTCTGGATGAATTGAGGTCCTGTCCGCCCTCCCAGACAGACAGGAAAGAAAGATCCCATTTTGCTGGAGAGTTATACTAAGAACATAAGAACATAAGAACATAAGAAATAGGAGCAGGAGTAGGCCATCCAGCCCTTCGAGCCTGCCCCGCCATTCAATAAGATCATGGCTGATGTGTCGCTGCTCAGTTCCACTTTCCCGCCCTCTCCCCGTAACCCTTAATCCCCTCTCTTATCAAAAACCCATCAACCCGCGTCTTAAAAATATTTAGTGAGGCAGCCTCCACCACTTCAACGGGCAGAGAATTCCAGAGATTCACCACCCTTTGAGTGAAGAAGTTCCTCCTCAACTCCGTTCTGAACCGCCCCCCTTTTATCTTGAGGCTGTGCCCCCTAGTCCTACTGTCTTTTTTGAGCGGGAAGAGTCTTTCCACCTCTATCCTATCCATCCCATTCATCATCTTATATGTCTCAATGAGATCTCCTCTCATTCTTCTAAACTCTAACAAGTACAAGCCTAGTTTATTCAGCCTCTCCTCATAGCTCAACCCCCTCAACTCCGGTATCAGCCTAGTAAACCTCCTCTGCACTCCCTCCAAGGCCAAAATATCTTTGCGCAGGTGCGGCGCCCAAAACTGCACACAGTACTCCAGCTGCGACCTCACCAATGCCCTATACAGCTGCAGCAAGACCTCCCTACTTTTATATTCAATCCCCCTCGCTATGAAGGCCAGCATCCCATTCGCCTTCCTGACCACCTGCTGCACCTGCAAGCTGGGTTTTTGCGACTCATGCACAAGGACCCCGAGGTCCCTCTGCACCGTCGCCTGCTGCAGTTTTTCGCCTCGTAAGTAATAGTCCTTCCTACCATTTTTCCTACCAAAGTGGACCACCTCACACTTTCCAACATTAAATTCCATTTGCCAGTTCCTGGCCCATTCGCCCAGCCTATCTAGATCTTTCTGCAGACTCTCCACACCCTCCGCACAATTTGCCGTTCCCCCAATCTTGGTGTCATCAGCAAATTTCGACACTCTACACTCGGTTCCCTCCTCCAGATCATCTATATAAATGGTAAAAAGCTGAGGCCCCAGCACCGACCCCTGGGGCACTCCACTAGTCACCATCCGCCAATCCGAATAGCACCCGTTGACCCCCACTCTCTGCCTCC
The DNA here is from genome assembly GCF_965287045.1 of Carcharhinus amblyrhynchos. Taxonomy (NCBI): domain Eukaryota; kingdom Metazoa; phylum Chordata; class Chondrichthyes; order Carcharhiniformes; family Carcharhinidae; genus Carcharhinus; species Carcharhinus amblyrhynchos. Next base: position 40,112,369 of record NC_137346.1, on the reverse strand, counting down.
TATTTGACAACCAATCCTCTATCCACGCTAACACCCTACCCCCAACTCCATGTCCCTCAACCTTCTGCAATAACCTCTTGTGAGGCACTTTGTCAAACGCCTTCTGAAAATCTAGAAAGACCACATCCACTGGCTCTCCTCTATCCACCGCCCTAGACACATCCTCATAGAACTCCAGTAAATTTGTCAGACACGACTTCCCTTTAATGAAACCGTGCTGCGTCTGCTCTATCAAGCAATTCCCTTCAAGATGCCTTGCAATTTCCTCCTTAATGACAGATTCTAACATTTTACCTACCACAGACGTTAAACTAACCGGCCTATAATTCCCCGCCTTTTGCCTGGCACCCTTCTTAAACAACGGCGTAACATTAGCCGTTTTCCAATCATCCGGCACTTCCCCGGAATCCAGCGACGTTTGGAAAATAACCACCAAGGCATCCACTATAACCTCCGCCATTTCTTTCAGAACCCTCGGATGCATTCCATCTGGTCCTGGGGACTTGTCCACAATCAGCCCCTCCAGTCTGTCGAGCACCGCCTTTCTAGTAACAGTAATGTCATTAAGACCCTCCAGTCCTACCACCTTTCTATCGCTAACACCCGGCAAATTATTCACGTCCTCCTCCGTGAAGACAGAAACAAAAAAGTTATTCAATACCTTAGCCATATCCCCATCCCCTACCACTAGGTCCCCTTTCTCATCCTCTAAAGGACCAACATTTACCCTAGCCAGCCTCTTCCTTTTTATATATTTATAAAAACTCTTGCTATCCTTTTTTATATTAAGCGCTAGCCCAGCTTCATAGTTTCTCCTACCCTTCCTTATCAACTTCTTTGTCAATCTTTGTTGACATTTAAACCTCTCCCAATCCTCTTCTCGCCCACTGCTCTTTTTTGGGGAATTCTCACTGGTCTCCTTGCCAATGCCTGCTCCTCAAACAACAGCACCCAAAATGGATTATCTTATTGCTCTTTGTGGCAGCTTACTGTGCCCCAGGGTGAGAGGACATGGTCTAAATATTAGAACCAGAACTTTCACCAGAGAAACTGGAAGGCTAAGGGAATTTGGCATGTCTGCTCCGACTCTCACCAACTTTTAGGGATGCACCATAGAAAGTATTCTTTCTGGTTGTACCATAGCTTGATATCACTCCTGCTCTGTCCACAACCGTAATAAATTGTATAGAGTTGTGAACGCAGCCCAGTCCATCACTCAACCAGCCTCTCAACCATTGACTCTGTCTACACCTCCCACTGCCACGGAAAAGCAGTCAGCATAATCAAGGACCCCTTGCACACCGAACACACTCTCTTCCACCTTCTTCCGTTGGGAAAAAGATACAAAAGTCTGAGGTCACTTACCAACCGACTCAAGAACAGCTTCTGCTGCTATCAGTCTTTTGAATAGATTTATCTCGCCCTAAGCTGGTCTTCCTCTACACCTCAGCTATGACTGTAACACATTCCACACTCTCTCCTTTCCTGCTCTATGAATGGTATGCTTTGTCTGTATAGCATGCAAGAAACAATCTTTTCACTGTATGCCAATATATGTGACAATAATTAATCGAATCAAATCAAAAAGAAATTTCTACAAACATAAGGGTGATAGAACATTATGAACTCTCATTGCCAAATGGCAACTGATGCTAAATCAATTGTTCATTTTAGATCTGAGATAGATCATAAGGGGAGAAAAGACTTGTATTTGTATCATATTTTGCACAACTGCAAGGCAGCTCGAAGCACATTAAATAGTTTTGAATTGAAGTCAATATTGTAAATAGCAGCTAATTTACAAAAACGGTAATGTGAAAGTGGGCAGAGATCTGTTTTCACAATGTTGATTGAGGGATAAATATTGACCAGGACACCAGGAATAACTCCCCCGCCCTTCTTCAAAATAGTGGCGTGAGGCACTTTATAACCACTTGAGCAGGCAAATAGGGGGTCATGGATTCAGGTCCCGTCTGAAGTATGGTATCTCTGACAGTGCAGCACTCCCTCAGTACTGCACTGGAGTGCTGGCATTTCTTTTTATGCTCAAAGTGAAACCTTGTGTCTCAGGGGTGGGAGCATTACCAACTGAGCTACTGTTAACACTGTAGGACAGAAAGTTGGGTATCTGGAGATAGATCACAAATCAGCCAAAATCTCACTAAATAGCAAAACGAGCTTGGAAATCAAAACTGCCTCCTCCTGTTCCTGTGAAAGCTCAGCTGCTTTCGGGTGAGGAAGGAATTTGGTCGGGATAATTCCTTTCTTCAATAAGGGCGTGAGTTGTTTTGAATTCACCTGAACATTAGCCTTCGTTTTAACAGCTGTGCTGTGTTGGAATGTCAACCTGTGTTCTGAGCTCGTGTCTTGGGGTGAGTTTTGAACTCACGGCACAGAGTCAGCTAAACCAAGCTGACATGATTTACTTGTCTGGATAATGGATCAGTGTTCACCTCCAGCTACCCCAGTTTCCCACTTGCTCCAGTTTATCATTAATATAACAGACTAACAAATAGAAAAACATACAAATTAGGAGGGGATGGCCATTCAGCCCCTCAAGCCTGTTCCACCGTTCAAAAAGATCGTGGCTGATCTGATTGTAACTTCAGTCCCGCATTCCTCTTGTTAGACAGAAATAATATTGTTTTTTTCTCTCAGAGGGCTGTGAGTCTTTGGAACTCTCTTCCTCAAAAATCAGTGGAACAGAGTCTTTGAATATTTTTAAGCAAAGCTTGATAGATTCTTGATTAACAAGGGGGTGAAAGGTTATCGGGAATAGATGGGAAGTTGTAATCAGGTCAGACATGATCTTTATAAATGGTAGACCAGGCTTGATGGGCAGAGTGGCCTCCTCCTGTTCTTAATTCATAGCCATAAAACACCAATTAAATAGTTTTCCCTCGCTGACAGAAATCAGCTGAGAGAGAGCAAGGGGTAAGATACTCATTCATAGGCCTCAATTAAGTTTTAAAAATTGCGATTATAGTTATTTATTTATAACCCTGCCCGAGGTTCCTCAGACAGCACCTTCCAAACCCACAACCACTATCATTTAGAAGCACCAGGGCAGCAAATATGTGGTAACACCACCACCCTGAGGGTCCCCTCCAAGCCACACACCATCCTGACTTTGAAATTTATCGCCGTTCCTTCACTGTCACTGGGTCAAATTCCTGGAACTCGATCCCTAACAGCGCTGTGGGTGTACTACACCTCGGGGACTACAGCGGTTCAGGAAGGCACCTTCTCAATGGCAATTAGGGATGGACAACAAATGCTGGTCTAGTCAGCAATGCCCACATCCCGTGAGAGAATGAGAAGTAGCAGGGAACACTGCTGGCCAAAGAGAAGGATTAAAGAAATAGTCAAGATCATGTTGTGCAGGTTTCCTCAGTGGGAGAACGGGATCACGGCATAGAATCATAGAATCCCTACAGCGCAGAAGGAGGCCATTTGGTCCATCAAGACTGCACTGGCCACAATCCCACCCACACCCTATTCCCGTAACTCCATATATTTATCTTGCTAATCCCCTGACACTAGGGTCAATTTAGCATGGCCAATTAACCTAACCCACACGTCTTTGGAGTGTGGATGGAAACCGGAGCAGGCGGAGGAAACCCACACAGACACAGGGGGAAAGTGCAAACTCCACACAGACAGTGACCCGAGGCTGGAATTGAACCCGGGTCCCTAGTGCTGTGAGGCAGCAGTGCCAACTGCTGCCACCATGTCGCGCTCACAAAGTCCCACATATAATTCTAACAGAGAAAAATGTTCTTCATTCTGAAATCTGTGTTTAGTTGATTGCTGAGATAAGAGTTGACTTGTTGGATCTGATAAGTCCTTGATCTTGACTCTGTATGTGCGTCAAATGGAGAATTGTCAACTCAACATTACTAACCCTCACCTTCAACCATCATGCTGTCATACTGACCTCGAGAACTATGTCCTGCGTCTTCACGGCATACAGACAAACATTATATTTACCTTCACAGACTGACAGCTTCTGCCATTTCTTTGACCATTTGTCTCCTTTGTGTTTATCATCTGGAAAGTTCCAGAGAGAATGGTAGCAAATGATCTTAAAGTGGTAAAGACTGAGTAACACCTACTATCTGATAAGCAATTAACTTATTTCTGTTCAGAAGCTGCAATCTGAAAGTCTGGATTCTGAATCACAGACACAGTCTTATCCCCTTCAGACATTGGCCCATTCCACATCCCCTGACCAAGGGAAGACCAGATTAACCTGCCCTCAGCGCTCTGTGTCCAGTGCTGCCACACAAAGTGGATGCTACGAATTAAGTTTTAAAGTTTATTTATTAGTGTCACAAGTAGGTTTACATTAACACTGCAATGAAGTTTCTTTGAAAATCCCCTAGTCGCCACACTCCGGCACCTGTTCGGGTACACTGAGGGAGAATTTAGCTTGGCCAATGGCACGTCTTTCGGACTGTGGGAGGAAACCAGAGCACCCGGAGGAAACCCACACAGACATGGGGAGAACGAGCAGACTGGTGCCCCAAGCCGGGAATCAAACCCAGGTCCTTGGCGCTGTGAGGGAGCATTGCTAACCAATGTGCCACGTGTTATCAATACAAACTAATGACTATTAATTCCCCACTTTCTCCAGGGTATCTTCCCCAGCAGTTTGACTGAGGAATCCTTTGCGTGTGGAGGTTTAATCATTGCTTTGGACAGTGCAGCTATCTCTTGTACCTTACTAAATTCACTATCATTGAGCAACCAAGTACAAAGATCTCAGTATTTGTTCCATTGCTGAATAAATAACAGCATTTGAACAACACACACTGTTATTAATGTGCCAATCAACTTGTAATGAGGGAGAGATACCCAGTGAATTGCTAATAGCCACAATTATTGTCTGATTTGTGCTGCTCTGCCATTAACTTTGCAAAAACAGCATCTCACACTTGACATCCTCATCATTTGATTGAAATTACTGCATTTGCATATTAATTGCCTGTTAGCTACCAAAAGTTTTAATCTACTAATTAACAGTGTAAGTATCCTTTTAGCAACATGGTAATTTTGCATTAGTGGCAGTCATTCTCTCTTACCCAATAAGTAAATAAATCTCATTTCATCAGATTTTAAGAGTGTTAAATTAAATTTTCAAAACAATTTTTTTATGTTTTCTTTGAATATTTTTCATTCTCTCTTTCAATTCACTCAATTCCTCCCTGTAGTTCTCCCCCTGTACTGATTAGACATTGAATGCCCCCTCACTAATTCGATCTCTTTCTCAGTCCTTCCAGGTCCTTAATCACACTGATTAAGGGGATGAACTGCTGAAGAAAGAAAAGGAGTTTGAAAAAACAGAAAGATTTGACAGAGGTGTTCAGAACCATGAAGGGCCTGGTCAGGTAGGCACTCGAGGTAATTGGCAAAATAATCCATTGAGGAAAAAGGCTCTCGCACAAAGACAGGGTAATGCCTGAGACTGTAGTGGAGGCGGATTTAATCTTGGCTTTCCAAAAGGATCTGGGAAAGCACTCGAAGAGCACAAACCCACAGGGCTACAGAGAAAGGGTGGGGAGTGAGGCTAGCATAGAGCCATCACAGATTTGATGGATTGAATGGCCTCCGCCTTTGCTGTAATCATTCAATGATACTATAATGATCAGCTCATCCTAAATTCCAATCAATTTCTCAGGTGGAAGAACAACTGGATTCGATTCACAAAGAGTGTGAATTCACTGTCTGCTCTCCATGCAACAAGAGGCAGCTTCTGTTGCACTAAAGGCTCAGAGATCCAGGGTCCAATTCTAAATCATAGAACCGTACAATCCTCACAGTACTGAAGGAGGCCACTCGGTCCATCAAGCCTGCACTAACAACAATCCCACTCTATCCCACATATTTACACTGCTAATTCCCATGAAACTTGGTCAATTTAGCATGGCCAATCCACCTAACCTGCACATCTTTGGACTGTGGGAGGAAACCGGAGCACCCGGAGGAAACCCAAGCAGACACAAGGAGAACGTTCAAACTCCACACAGACAGTGACCCAAGCTGGGAATCGAGACGGGTCCCTGGTGCTGTGAGACAGCAGTGCTAACCACTGTGTCACTGTGCTGCCCTCATGACAATTGACAATGGTTTCATGGTCATAAGTAGATTCTTAATTCCAGGTTTGTATTGAATCTGGAATACAATTCAAGATTCCCATCCATTGATTCTGTCTACACTTCCCATTGCCTCGGAAAAGCAGCCAGCATAATTAAGGAGCCCGCGCCACCCGGACATTCTCTCTTCCACCTCCTTCCATCAGGGAAAAAGATATAAAAGTCTGAGGACATGTACCAACCGATTCAAGAACAGTTTCTTCCTTGCTGTTATCAAACTTTTGAATGGACCTACCTTGCATTAATTTGATCTTACTCTACATCTTAGCTATGACTGTAACACTACATTCTGCACCCTCTCCTTTCCTTCTCTATGAATGGTATGCTTTGTTTGTATAGTGTGCAATATTTTTCACTGTATATCTATACATGTGACAATAATAAATCAAACTCAAATTTCACCACAGCAGGATTTGAACCCAAGTCTCCAAAGCATTACCCTGGGTCTCTGGAATACTAACTCAGTGACAATACCACCAGACCACTGCCTCCACAATAGTTAAGTGATAATAACCGCTGAGCCATTGGCTCCCCAGGCAAACCGCTGGAAATGGATGGATTCTGAATGAGCTAAAATCTCATCTTCAGTTTCAAACTTGATTATACAAATGTAATCTTCAATTTCAATTCATCCTGAAGTAATTAATATCAGAATTCCAACTTGGCTATTTTGATTTAACAAATCATCAGAACTTAGAGTTTAAGTTAATGAGATATACATTTGGACAGGTTCTGCTGCAATACAGATACTGATGAATCTTTCATGAGCGTACCCATTACATACCTGTAAATTGCAGTCATTTATCAATAAATGGCGGCATGATAGCACAGTGGTTAGCACTGCTGCTTCACAACTCCAGGATCCTGGGTTCGATTCCCGGCTCGGGTCACTGTCTGTGTGGAGTTTGCACATTCTCCTCGTGTCTGCATGGGTTTCCTCCGGGAACTCTGGTTTCCTCCCACAGTCCAAAGATGTGCGGGTTAGGTTGATTGGTAATGCTGAGAAATTGCCCCTTAGTGTCCAGGGATGCGTAGGTTCAAGGGATTAGTGGGTATCATATGTAGGGATATGGGAGTAGGGCCTGGGTGGGATTGTGTACGGTGCAGACTTGATGGGCCGAAGGGCCTCTTTCTGCACTGTAGGGTTCTATGGACAAATGACTTCTGATTTTCATTCAGAGAGTGAATTACCTATTAATGCTTTAATCTACTAAACTAATACTTCCAGTACACACAGCTAACAAAAGAATATACTCATTTAACACTTCAATAAACACAACCAATATTCAATTTATGCTCAATGTGCTTAGCTCATAGACAATATCCCTAGCAAATGCTCTATTACCAAGCTAATATTACAATTAAATAAACCATTAGATCAACGACAGCAACTTAATAGACAACACAGTGGAACAGTGGTTAGCACTGCTGCCTCGCAGCGTCAGACCCAGGTTCGATACCTGGCTTGGGTCACTATCTGTGTGAAGTTTGCACATTCTCCCCGTGTCTGCGTGGGTTTAGTCTGAATGCTCTGGTTTCCTCCCACATTCTAAAGATGTGCAGTTTAGGTAGATCAGCCATGATAAATTTCCCCTTCGTGTCAGGGGGACCAGCTGGGGTAAATGCATGGGGTTATGGGGATAGGACCGGGGTGGGATTGTGGTCAGTGCAGACTCAATGGCCTCCTTCTGCACTATAGGATTGTATGATTCTATTCTATAACTTGCATTTGAATTGCGTCTCAGTGAAGTACCCCAAGCCACATCGCAGGAGAGCAACCAGACAAAATTGACACTGAACCAAAAGACACCAATTGAACGGTCACGGAGGTAGATTTTAAGAAGTATCTTAAAGCAGAAAAGAGCAGTGGAGAGGTTTGGAGATGGAATTTGAAAGCTTAGGACTTTCGTACCAATTGCGGGGAGGCAGGGAGGAAGAAACAGGATGTACATACATACAAACAAGGAACGGGAGTAGTCCATTCAGCCCCTTGAGCTTGCTCTGCCATTTAATATGATCATTGCTAATCTGATAGTAACCTCAAATCTGCATCCCACCTACCCACTCCCCTTCCACCGCTTCCCAAGAATCTATCCACAGTGGGCAAGAGGCCAGAATTGGGGACAAGCGTAGGGTCCCTGAAGGGTCAGGCAGGAGGAGATTACAGGCACAGGGGGAAGAAGTCCAAGAAAGAATTTGAAAACAAGGAGGGGATTTTAAGATTGCAGCATAGAGTGATCAGGAGCCCGTGTGGATCAGTGAGCTCAGGGATACCAAGTGAGCAAGCATTGCGGTGAGCTAGGACACAGTGTTGTAGAGTTTTGGATGTCAATATTTGAACTAATTCAGCTATTTTAAATTAATTTAACCCAGTTAATGCTAAACATGTCCAATGCATATCCAAAATCCTCAGCAAATTATTCAACATTTCTATTATGATGAATATTTCAACAAATCCAGTTAACATTTCAATAAACTCAGCAAATATTCAATATATTCCAACAGTACTTGGATATAAATATCTCAACTCAGATAATATTCAGCATAGACACATGACATTTTAAATATTACAAGAATACTTTCAATAGATACTTTGATAGAAGGGAAATGGCATCTAAATTTCAAATGACAGAATTGCTGAAAATGAGTACTTATTACACACTTGAATTAATTCCACAGCAAAGACATTACCGTGCTTGTCGTCTTATGTTGCTCTTGCAGAGAATCCAAGCTTGGAAACGCTCTTACCAAATTTCAACCTATGCTGATGTGAGGGCAGGTAAGCAATCCTGAGGCAGTGTGTTTGGCAATGAAGATGACAATGAAAACACATTAACAGAGGAGGGGCCACGTAGCAATGGATAATATCAAACCTCACTGAAAAGGAATAATGGTAGGTTTTCCAACACAAGCTGTGTGAAACCCCTACCAGCCAAGCGTAGCTCATTGGTGTGAAGTAGTTACATGTGAACCTCAGTGAAAGGTTCATGAGACCCAGTCAAAGGCACTGATACCATTCTCCCTGGGCCCTATTGTGATGCAGAACAGCTTCACACTGACTGGTAGAAAAATAGATAATATTGAAGAATGAATCAGGGCTATCCCTAAAGCCATCAGGTGGCTTAATAGCATTGTAACCAACAGGAGGAAACCTCAATGAGCATGGCTGACCAATGATCATTAACTCTAGTCTTCAACTGAACCAATCTTCTGTCTTCAGCTGACACAGGTTGTAGAGTTTTGGATGTCAATATTTGAACTAATATTTTGGATATGAGTTGGACATGTTCAGCATTAACTGAGTTAAATTAATTTAAAATAGCTAAATTAGTTCAAATATTGAAGATGAGAAAATTGGCAGGAGGAGATTACAGACATAGGGGGAAGAAGTCCAAGAAGGAATTTGAAAACGAGGAGGAGAATTTTAAGATCGCAGCATAGAGTGATCAGGAGCCAGTGTGGATCAGTGAGCTCAGGGATACCCAGTGAGCAAGCTTTGGGGTGAGCTAGGACACAGGCTCCTGATCACTCTATGCTGCGATCTTAAAATTCTCCTCCTTGTTTTCAAATTCCTTCTTGGACTTCTTCCCCCTATGTCTGTAATCTCCTCCTGCCAATTTTCTCACCTTCAATTCCCCACACTAAACTGTAGGGTCTGAAACAAAAACAGAAAATGCTGGAAAATCTGTGGCGAGAGAATAGGAACAATGTTTTGAATCTGGATGACCCTTCAACAGAACTTCTTCACTCAAAGGGTGGTGAATCTCTGGAATTCTCTGCCCGGTGGAGGCTACCTCGCTAAATATATTGAAGTCACGGGTAGATAGGTTTCTGATAGACAACGGAATTAAGGGTTATGGGGAGAAAGCGGGAAAGTGGAACTGATCCACTTCACATCAGCCATGATCTTATTGAATGGCGGGGCAGGCTCGAAGGGCTAGATGGCCTACTCCAGCTCCTATTTCTTATGTTCTTAACTTGAAACGTTGGCTCTATTCTCTCCCCACAGATGCTGTCAGTCTTGCTGAGATTTTCCAGCATTCTATTTTTGTTTCAGATTCCAGCATCCGCAGCATTTTGCTTTTATATTAAATTTTAGGGCCTTTTTTTAATCATTTGAAGGCTGATTTATGAATTGGGCAGTCCTGGCGAGGAACGGTACTCCTGCAGAGAGAGAGAGATCTTAGGAAATTGCAGCCCCACAGTCTTGAACTTTCTATCTGGTTAAATGAATGGATATAAAACTAAGGGTTTGTGTCACGATTCTCCATCCAAGTGCAGCCTGAGAGGTCATCCCGCACCCCGGCAGGGCTGCCTAACCAGGGCATCATGCCCCACTTTGTGGAATATTGTGTTGAACAGGAATTGTAGTATGAAAGGTTCATGTTAAATATGTTAAAATATGCTCTACCTCAGTGGTGGGCAGCCTGTGGCCCAGGGGGATTCTGAGTGCGGCCCACAGACATCTTGTTGACTGTTCCCACGCGCGGGGTTGCCACATCCCGCTGATTTTCTTCCGCTTAACATTTTTCCCACCAGTATGACTGAAGTGATTTGCACGTAGAGCAAGGCCAAGTGAAGTGAGGTGCGTGCTGCTTGCTCACCACACTGACTGTGAGAGCCGCGCGCTCCCTCTGCCTCCAAAGTGTATTTCTTTTGTTGTTACCATTTGAAGTTGACGATGGTTCTATAAATTTATAAATGATTAAGCATTTTCTACAACTCGTTATTAAATATTCAGCATGTATTCGGTGTGCTTAATCTTATTCATGGGGTCATGGTTCGTCCGATTTCAATCTTGCGGCCCACGGAGATGGAGGAGGGGGTCACTCAGGCAGCCCACTCACTAGCCCAGGTGGTCCACCACTGGATTACATCTTCAGTGATGTAAGATCACATGACAACTGAGATGCCGAGGTTTTATGCAGCATCTAATGCATTTATGCAGCACCAGGCAGCATGGTAGCACAGTGGGTTAGCACTGCTGCTTCATGGGTCCTGGGTTCGATTCCCGGCTCGGGTCACTGTCTGTGCGGAGTTTGCACATTCTCATCGAGTCTGCGTGGGTTTCCTCCGGGTGCTCCGGTTTCCTCCCACAGTCCAAAGATGTGTGGGTTAGGTTGATTGGCCGTGCTTAAAAAAAAATTGCCCCTTAGTGTCCTGGGATGCGTAGGTTAGAGGGATTAGTGGTTAAAATATGTAGGGATATGGGGGTAGGGCCTGGGTGGGATTGTGGTCGGTGCAGACTTGATGGGCCGAAGGGCCTCTTTCTGCACTGTAGGGTTCTATGGACAAATGACTCCAGACCATTCAGGATAGTTTAGCTCCATCAGAACTTCTGATGGGAAGAGGACTACAGGAGAAGATACAAACTCCCAGATCTTGTCTTGTTGAGACTGACAATGGGATAGTGAGAAGAAACAGAAGAACACTTACCTCTTCAAAAGGGAGACTATCAAGGAATGGGCTAATTACCCACATGATCCGAAAGACAAGCTGCACAGAGCCTCTGTGATAATTCACATACCACTCGACAGTGTTCAAGAGAGAACATGGAGAACTCAAATCCCATGCAACTTTTGAGGGAACTGAGAACAAGGTTAGTACCGGGGTGGCACGGTAGCACAGTGGTTTGCTCTGCTGCTTCACAGATCCAGGGACCTGAGTTCGATTCCCGGCTCGGGTCACTGTCTGTGTGGAGTTTGCACATTCTCCTCGTGTCTGCGTGGGTTTTCTCCAAGTGCTCCGGTTTCCTCCCACAGCCCAAAAGATGTGCTGGTTAGGTTGACTGGCCATGCTAAAATTGTCCCTTTGTGTCCTGAGAGGTGTAGGTTAGGGATTAGCGGATAAAATATGTAGGGATGTGGGGATAGGGCCTGGGTGGAATTGTGGTCGGTGCAAACTCAATGGGCCGAAGGGCCTCTTTCTGCACTGTAGGGTTCTATGAAGGTTGGGGAAAATAGGTGAAGCCACTACAATGCTTACTTGTGTGAACCTGAGATTTTGATTTGATTTGGTTTATTATTGTCACATGTATTAGTACACAGTGAAAAGTATTGTTTCTTGCACCCTATCCAGACAAAACATACCGTACATAGAGAAGGAAAGAAGTGAGAGCAGAATTTACAGTCATGGTTAAGATGTACAGAAAGATCAACTTAATGCGATGTAGGTCCATTCAAAAATCTGATGGCAGCAGGGAAGAAGCTGCTCTTGAGTGAGTTGATACGTGACCTCAGACTTTTCTATCTTTTTCCTGAAGGAAGAAAGTGGAAGAGAGAATGTCCAAGGTGTGTGCAGTCCTTGATTATGCTGGCTGCTTTTCCGAGGCAGCGGGAAGTGTCGGCAGAGTCAATGGGTGAGAGGCTGGTTTGCGAGATGAAGGCAGAGACTTCGTAGGAGACTTTGGTTGATGTCAATAATGTATTTATTGGAGGCAAAGGCTTGGAAGAGTTATAATATAAAGGATTAATGTTAAACATGTAGATAGATAGTCTACATCATCAGTGATGTAAAGTCACAAGACAACTGAGCGTGGAGAGAGATAGTTCTACGTAGAGCTTTGTGCTGAGTTGGAAAGTTAGTAATGCCTCCAGCATGATCTATAAGTCTGGATAGTGAACAACGCTATGCAAGATCCACAATGATGATAACGTAAGGGTGAGGAGTGTCAGCACTGGGAAATAGTGCATATTTCCAAATAACAAAGGAACATTAGGGAGAGGAAAAGGTCATTCAGCCTGAACCACCATACAATTGAATAAAAACAGATGTGTATTATAACTCTTTGCTGCCTGCGCTCCATATTTATTGATGTCCTTCCCCAACTAAAACAATAATTGAGGTCTGACTTATTTCCAGAAACTGATTAAGCTCAATTTCACAATGGGCAGTCCCCAAAATATAACTGGATTCTCAGAGGCCCCAAAATATAACTGGATTCTCAGAGGCTATTTCCCACGGCTGAAATGGTTGCAACGAGAGGACACAGGTTTAAGGTGCTGGGGAGTAGGTACAGAGGAGATGTCGGGGGTAAGCTTTTCACTCAGAGGGTGGTGGGTGAGTGGAATCAGCTGGCATCGGTGGTAGTGGAGGTGAACTCGTTGGGGTCTTTTAAGAGACTTCTGGATGAGTACATGGGATTTAGTGGGATTGAAGATTAGAGATAGGCCTAGTAGGTAGGGATATGATCAGTGCAACTTGTGGGCCGAAGGGCCTGTTTGTGCTGTAGTGTTCTATGTGCTATGTTTTAACATCAACAAAGAGCATTGCAGTCTGTATGACTGAATGATGCCCACTGTGAGACTGATACTGCGCTGCAGGCATTTATTATTATCACTATTCAATACAACTAAAAGACATTGTGTAAATCAGACTGATGTACAACAGGAGTAAACTGACCTTGGAGGATTTGATAGAATAATTTGGAGCTTTTGCCATTAGCCATGCATCCAATCATAAGGATTGTCCTCGTTATCATGTCCTCGCTATTAAATGACAGTAGCACAATGGCACAGTGCTTAGCACTGCTGCCTCACAACACCAGCGATCTGTGTTTGAGTCCTGCTTGGGTCACTGTCTGTATGGAGTCTGCACATTCTCCCCGTGTCTGCATGGGTTTCCTCCGGGTGCTCCGGTTTTCTCCCACTGTCCAAAAGATGTGTTGGTTAGGTGCATTGGCCGTGCTAAATTCTCCCAGGTGAACTGGTGCTGGAGCGTGGCGACTAGAGGATTTTCACAGTCACTTCTTTGCATGTTAATGTAAGCCTCCTTGTGACGCTGACAAATAAATAGATTTTCACCTGTTGATCCTGGAGTGATCCCAGATCATTTTCATACATTCTGAAGCAAATCCTGGTGGAGTTCCACACAGCCCTTCAATTCCATGCAATTTAGGATTATTGCGGGGGGAGGTGGGGGGTGGGGAGATGGTGGTTTGGGAGCTCTGAGGCTGCTTCCACCAACACTATGGGAGTTGTACCTTAAACTGGCCAGTTCCAATGGTACATCTCAGCAGCAAGTTCACAACAGCAATGGCAATTGCCACCTGCATTTCACTGTTGCCTCTTTCCTGGGAGGCAAAACATACAGAGATTAAATCAATGCGTTTTTAATCCCATTCTCGGGACTGAACGGCAAGTGTGTGATTTACCCACCACTGGGGGTCCATGTGCACGAGTCGCAAAAACCCAGCCTACAGGTGCAGCAGGTGGTCAGGAAGGCGAATGGGATGCTGGCCTTCATAGCGAGGGGGATTGAATATAAAAGCAGGGAGGTCTTGCTGCGGCTGTATAGGGCATTGGTGAGGCCGCAGCTGGAGTACTGTGTGCAGTTTTGGTCGCCGCACTTGCGGAAGGATATTTTGGCCTTGGAGGGAGTGCAGAGGAGGTTTACTAGGCTGATACCGGAGTTGAGGGGGTTGAGCTATGAGGAGAGGCTGAATAAACTAGGCTTGTACTCGTTAGAGTTTAGAAGGATGAGGGGAGATCTTATTGAGACGTATAAGATAATGAAGGGGATGGGTAGGATAGAGGTGGAGAGGTTCTTCCCGCTCAGAAAGGACAGCAGGACTAGAGGGCACAACCTCAAGATAAGAGGGGGGGCAGTTTAGAACGGAGTTGAGGAGGAACTTCTCAACTGGCCTAATACTATGCTGCAAATTCAAGTATGGAGAATTATGCAAATAAAACAAACATTATAAGAGTTTTATTTATGGCACTCACAACCACTTTCACAATTGTAATGTTTATTTTCACATAAATACAAAAAGCTAAGAACGAAATATGATTTTGCAAAGTATTGACACCCACTTAATTTTGATTACATGGTTCCTAAAGGGAAATAAGCCACTGCGCACTGCCCTTACAAAGATGGTGGCCACGCATGCATCCTGCTGCACACTGCCCTTACAAAGATGGCAGCCATGCATGCTCCATGCTCCACATTGCCTCTTATAAAGATGGCGGTCAATCATGTGCCCTGCTGAACATTGCCCTTTACAGAAATGGCACCTGTCCATGCGCCCTGTCGCACTTTGCACCCTATAATGATGGTGGCTGTGCAAATAAGTTTATTTATTAGTGTCACAAGTAGGCTTACATTAATACTGCAATGTGCACAACGTTGCCAGCAACAAGCCTTTTATGGCAATCCAGTCACTATGGCAATTTTGTCACTAAAACTATCTTTTAATTCCAGATTTTAAAAATTAATTGGTTGAATTCAAATTCCAAGTGTGGAAGGTGAACCAATGTGGTTTTTCAGTTTCACAAGTCAGCAACATAACCACTATTCCACCGTGACTAACGCCCAATTCATAAATTTGCCAATATCTTCAATAAGTGTCAATATCTTTCTACAAAAGGGATTTTTTAAAATCTCTTACATTAACAAATCTTACAAGTTCTAAATCTACCAGCTGTCAGAGTTTCAATTTTGCTAATGATGTTGCTCAGCAAAATAATTGTTGGTTTAAATTGGAAGTGCTGTGTTTGGTCCAGTTTCGGAGGCAACAGTTACCTTAGATCCTAAGAAATCCCCTTAGATAATGCAGTCAGGTCACAAAGACCTGGCAGGAATCGTGGGCAATGATAGGGAGAACTGAATGTCCTGGGGTCGCATGCCTTATCTTCCAAGTGTGATGAGAATGTAGGATGATGACATGATTAACCCAACAACAAAATCTTAATTAAAGGCAGAGCCCTGGAGCAAAAGTGGGGGGTGAATCTTCAGCTTTATAATAAACTAGGAAATGACTCAGAGGGAGGCTAAAACCACTAAGAAAGGTTTCCAGCGTACATTTCACTGAAGTCGCACCATGTGATACTGACGTGAAGTGTAAGTATCTGAAAATCAGCAATTTGAACTGATCTGTTATTTAAAAATAGGTTAGAGTATCTATTTAAAAAGTTGGACGGGACACATACTGTGAGCATTCGTAAGTTAGTATCATGTATGTGATTTTTAAGGCCTCCACCCTGAATAGCAGTGTAACAGTGTTTAACCATTCATTGCTAATGTTTTCCTGAGGCTCCTCCGCACACATGGCAGACCGGCCTCTGGACATTCTCAGATATTCCCAAGGTAGCAGCTGCCTGTCATTCGCACCTATTTTAGTGACACATTATGAGGCATGTTTGAATGACAAGATTCCTACTTAAGCTGATCCAAAGAATAAGCTGATCAAATATCATTCAAAGCCAAAGTTGAAAGCCAAGTTCTGAGAGGCAGGAATCCAGCAATCTGCTCTATGTTTCTTGGCATCCTTTGCTTCCATTCTGTGCAGCTATTATCCTTGCCTTCTGGAACAGGGGAGTGTAGAATGTGCTCAGTGAAAGGCTTGTACTTGTTAGGGAAGAAGGTTTTGGACAAAAGGCACTGTAAAACAAAAACTATTCAAGTGTTTCTGCCACAAAGAGTGAGGTATATTGAGTGTCATGGTACCATTGCTAAACAGAGATCATGTGTTTCTGGTCACAATCCTACACATTAACTTCCTAATTTCGATTAACTACTGTCTGAATCAGCAACACTACAGGTAGTGTCACTGAAAGCTGAGAGCAGTTATGTACCCCAGGCTCCTCTTGCTCTGCTGCTTAAGCGTTGATGGGAGTGTGAGGTTTCTGTCAAATGTCTGCTGAAATTGGGAAGCAACCTTCAGAAATTCAGTAATTTCAAACCGTGACCTGGCCCTCGTGTAAATCAGAACTCAGGACATAAGCACGAGATCAACATCATGTAAGCTGCTTCTTTGTAAGGACACAATAACCAGCACAAGTGAAGGAAGCCATTCAACCCATCATCTGTCAACAGAAGCTATCTCCCGCATGAATAACTCCAGAGTTTGTCTCCACTACCTTGCTGGGGAAAATAAATAGTCACCACAGTCCCAGACGGCCATAACCTGCTCTCCCCGTTTGAGGGGGATTTTAGAATAGAACAGAATCCCTATGGTATAGAAAGAGGCCATTCGGCCCATCGAGTCTGCACCCACCCCAATTCCACCCAGGCCCTATCCCCACATGTTTATCCACTAATCCCTCTAACCTATGCATCTCAGGACACTGACGGCAATTTTAGCACGGCCAACCAACCTAACCCGCACATCTTTGGACTGTGGGAGGAAACCAGAGCACCCAGAGGAAACCCACGCAGACACGAGGAGAATGTGCAAACTCCACACAGACAGTGACCCGAGCCAGGAATCGAACCCAGGTCCCTGGAGCTGTGAAGCAGCAGTGCTAACCACTGTGTTACCGTGCCGCCCGTTTTAATCTGAGGATCACCACACCTCAGTTGAGGGACAAGATTGAGGAGGCAGGGCCTTCATGAATAACTTCAGCCAGTACAGGAATTGAACCCACGCTGTTGGAGTTGCTCTGCATCGCTAACCAGCTGTCCAGCCAACTGAGCTAAGCTGACCCCTATTAGTAGCCATGCTGAGAGAAGAAACATTTTCTGATATCCGTCCTAAACCTATCGCTTCGCTGTCTCTTTTTCCTGCGGCTGTAGCTGCGATTCATGCACCAATCATGTTACCTCTGTTATGCATCCTTTCAAGGCTGGTTCCTGCTTCTACAGAACACATTCCACTGACACAAGGGAGCAGCATTATGATCTTGCCAAGTTTGAGTACTTCCCGAGCTCCCAGTGCATAGAATTGAATGCCTCACACTAACTGGCTTCAGTATGTGAGCCTGAACCGAAACAGAACTGATTTAGCAAAATAACTTTGTATTCTGACTGCTTTGTGCATTTCTACCTCCCCCGGACATTGAGTCTACATTCACTTCCAGAGCACTTTCAACAGCTCCCTCAGTTTACTCAGCATTAGACGTTATAGAATCATAGAATGGTTTCAGCACAGAAGGAAGCCATTCAGCCTATCTTATTCTTGTCAGCTCTCTGCAAAAGCATATAATCTAGTTCCAGTATCCAGCCCTTTCCCCATAACCCTGAATTTTATTCTCTCTTCAGATGTTTATCCAAATCCCTATTGAAAATCAAGGTTAAATCACACTCTCAGGCACGTATCCCACACTCTCAGGCACGTATCCCACACTCTCAGGCATGTATCCCACACTCTCAGGCATGTATCCCACACTCTCAGGCATGTATCCCACACCCTAACCACACTCTGCAGTGGTTAGCACTGCTTCATTGGGAGCAGTTAAACTCGTTGGAGGTGAGACGGATGAGGGAGGATCTTATAGAGACGTATGAGGTAATGAAGGGGATGGATAGGGTAGAGGTAGAGAGATTCTTCCCGCTTAGAAAGGACAGCAGGACTAGAGGGCACAGCCTCAAGATAAGGGGGGGGCAGTTTAGATCAGAGTTGAGGAGGAACTTCTTCACTCAAAGAATCTCTGGAATTCTCTGCCCGTTGAAGTGGTGGAGGCTCCCTCGCTGAATATATTTAAGTCACGGGTAGATAGGTTTCTGATAGACAGGGGAATTAAGGGTTACGGGGAGAAAGCGGGAAAGTGGAACTGATCCACTTCAGATCAGCCATGATCTTATTGAATGGTGGGGCAGGCTCGAAGGGCTAGATGGCCTACTCCTGCTCCTATTTCTTATGTTCCTCACAGCTCCAAGGACCCAGGTTCGAATCCTGGCTTGGTTCACAGTCTGTGCGGAGTCTGCACGTTCTCCCCGTGTCTGCGTGGGTTTCCACCAGATGCTTCAGTTTCCTCCCACAATCCAAAAGACGTATTGGTTAGGTGCAACCTAACCAACATGTGTGATGACTGGGGGATTTTCACAGTAACTTCATTGCAGTGTTAACATAGGCTTACTTGTGACACTAATAAATGAACTTAAAACTTTGATGTCTTTCCTCAAGTTGCTGTTCATTTTTTAACCATTCTACATAAATCGCTGCCACCTGGTTCACAATACTTGCGCCAAAGGGGACACTTTTTCTCTACCTACCTTAGAATCATAGAATCCCTACGGTGCAGAAGGAGGCCATTTGGCCCAGCGAGCCTGCACCCATTCTCTGACAGAGTATCTTAGCCAAACCATATCCCAGCAGCCCCACGTACTTACCTTACTAATTCTCCTAACACTAAGGTACAATTTAGCACGGCCAACCAACCTAACATGAGACCCTAATTCCAAAAGGCAAAAATACCCAGAAGAATAGGGGAGGAAGGACAGCATGGACCAGTTGGGCCGAAGGGCCTGTTTCCTTGCTCTATGACCCTATGACTTTGCAATTTCTCCTAAGCAATGTGTTTCTTCAGTTCCCAGGTCAGGTGGACTACTAAACAATTTACTCTCTTGTGGTGACATGGTGTTTTGTGTTCTTGGAGTCTGCAAAGCTGCTTATCATCCTCTTCCAGTGGTAATACTTCTCTCAATTCAACTTTGTCATTGCATAGTGCACAAATACAATGAAAAGTGAGCTTGCAGCCTCCCAAGTGACAAAGAACCAAAGCAAACGCAAGTAGTAATTATAAAATAGTGCCAATAGTCATTAAGTATAAACATGCATATTGCACAATGCTGATCACCTGGGAATATGTTGCTGCTCTAACAGGCTATGTAAAGGTACCTACCAATAGTTAAACTTGCCCTTGCATGGCAAATTGCTAAAAATGCAACCTAATAATTGTGGCAGCAGGGAAAATGGGCCATCTGGGTTTTGCATTAGTTGGGCAAGCAATTGTATATTACCCTATAACCAATCAGAAAGATGGGTTGTAATGTTAACAGTTTGTGGACTGAGAATGTGGGGTGAATTAGAGCGGATGAATTCAATGTCAAATCGGGTGCAGAAGAAAGAGGGAAAGATTGGATTAAGAGAGAGATGAAAAGAGTAGAAAGCAAATGATGAAAAAATGTCAAATTTAAAATTTGACATTTTAATATCTCCAACAACAATTAAAACTTGAAAGAATGAGACTTCATGCTTTCAATGATTCATTTTCAGTGCTGGAGAGATTGCTTGTCAATAATTAGCATTCATCACATTATAAAAAGGATTTGAATGGACAAAACTTTACTCCCAGTGGTGAGCTGACTTCCTTTTTGTACTGTTCACATAAGTCACGAGATCTTGCCCTCTGGTGCAGCATTGAAATGCTGACCAAGTTGCCATTATCTTTGTAAAAATGGTATTTTGTTCTCTGGTTCCGATTTGCTGCATTTCAATGCTGCACCAGAGGGCAAGATCTCGTGACTTATGTGAACAGTACAAAAAGGAAGTCAGCTCACCACTGGGAGTAAAGTTTTGTCCATTCAAATCCTTTTTATAATGTGATGAATGCTAATTATTGACAAGCAATCTCTCCAGCACTGAAAATGAATCATTGAAAGCATGAAGTCTCATTCTTTCAAGTTTTAATTGTTGTCTTAGCCATGGCCCTCACGTGAAGTTGCTGTATCACTTTGGGGAGGCAATGGCCTGATGCACTAGATATTAATCCAGAAACTCAATTAATGTTCTGGGGAACCAGGTTTGAATCTGGCCACAGCAAAGGGCAGAATTTGAATCCAATAAAAAAATTTCAGGAATTAAAAATCTACCGATGA
Source organism: Carcharhinus amblyrhynchos (assembly GCF_965287045.1). Taxonomy (NCBI): domain Eukaryota; kingdom Metazoa; phylum Chordata; class Chondrichthyes; order Carcharhiniformes; family Carcharhinidae; genus Carcharhinus; species Carcharhinus amblyrhynchos. The sequence goes on along the minus strand of NC_137346.1, from coordinate 40,091,679 downwards.
CCACGAAACCATTGTCAACTGTTGGAAAAACCCGTCTTGTTTATGAATGTATTTTAGGGAAGGAAATCTTTCACCCTTACCCAGCCTGGCTACACGTGACTCCAGATTCACAGCAATCTGTTTAACTCTCAACTGTCCTCTGAATAAGGGCAACTAGAGATGGGTAATAAATGCCGGCCACTCAGTGATGCCCATGTCCCACAAACGAATGGAAAAAAGTGCTAATTTCTGAATCTGGCTCATTTTTGTCCCTTAGATGTGTCTAGAGTATAAAACTGGTGCTTGCAAATGTATGACTTGTTGATCAGACAATAGTACAAGTATTGCTGTACTCAATGTGTGTCTGTACACTGCACACATACACGTATCTCCCCCGGTGTTGGCTGGCCTGTTTTGTGCCTCCTGCATTTTCTGCTGTTGCTTTGTACAAAAGAAATACCTGCTCCATCCGGTCTCTGGGTAACGACAGATAAAATTACCACCTTATTGGAGCGATGGTGTCTTTTAAAAGAGATGGCCGATTACTGATGCTATCAGTGTTATAAGTAATTGACATTAAAGTGAAAGTTTTGCACGTTGAGCAGTCTGCATTCACAAGACTGCGACAAGCTACCATCCACACTCAATGTTGTTCACGTAGATAATAATCTCATGGGAGTTTACAGGAGAGAAAATAAAGCAAGATGTAAACAGAACGGTGGGGATGGCCTAACAGGACAGTCAAAGGGATAGAATTTATGAACTTTTGAAATCAGGTGGAAAGGCAGTAAGGCTTTAGGAGAAAATGCCAAAGGGAAAAATCCCCCAATAATGCAACAGGAGATGCATCAGGATGCCGCATAGAAACATAGTAGATAGGAGCAGGGGGAGGCCATTTGGCCCTTTGAGCCTGCTCCGCCATCATCATGATCATGGCCGATCGTCCAACTCAATAGCCTAATCTTGTTTTCTCCCCAGAATCTTTGATCCCATTCGCCCCAAGTGCTATATCTATTCTGGTGCAGGTCTGGTCAGTACAGCAGGAGACAATGTTAAAGATGGAGAAGAAGGAGACCCCCTGGGAGAGTGAGAAGCAGAGTTTTGAAATGGATTCACTGAGTCCATTGGTGGATCTTGACAGGGATAAACAAAATGGTAGTGCAGGACTCTGTGTGGGTAAGGATCCAGATTATTCAATTCTGGATAGCTGGCACTAAACCAGCTCAGACTATGTCACAAATCTTATTAAGGGCAGGAACTGAGAGAGCAATCCTTGAGAGAATGAATATACAGTTAAAGATTGTGACAGCTGAGAAACGTGGGGATGAAATTTTCTGGAGGTGGTCCAGTGAAATGATGGAGAGGTGGAGCTGAACGTTATCAGCATGTATTTGCAAGCTGTCCCTGTGTACACATATAACGTCACCAAGGGGCAGCAAGTGGATGATGGTTAGGAGAAGCCAAGGACAGAGCCTTGGACGACTTGGGAGTATAATGATGCTGGGAGTGTGAAGAAACCACAGCTGGAAATATTTGGCAATGAGTAGCTGCAGTAGTAGAGTTAGAGTAAGAACAGTCCTTATGAACTGGACACAAAACAACGGTGTTGGTGGACGATGGCTAAGTTGATTATGTCAAAGGCTGAGGTTGAAGTCAGAAAGAAGGTTCCATGACAGTCACAGGGAATGTGATTTGTCACTTTGGTTCGGGTTCAGGTCCACGCCAATGATATAGTTAAGAAAGCCTGCTAATGCCTCTACTTCCTCAGAAGACTAAGGAAATTTGGCATGTCCACTATGATTCTCACCAAGTTTGACAGATGCGCTATAGAAAGCATCCTTTCTGGTTGTATCACAGTTTGGTACGGCTCCTGCTCTGTCCAAGATCACAAGAAATTACAAAGGGTCATGAACAAAGCCCAGTCCATCATGCAAGCCAGCCTCCTATCCATTGACTCTGTCTACACTTCCCACAGCCTCAGAAGAGCAGCCAGCATAATGAAGGACTCCCACACACCCAGGACATACTCTTTTCCACCTTCTCCCATCAGGAAAAAGATAGAAAAGTCTGAGGTCGTGGACCAACCGACTCAAGAACAGCTTCTTCCCTGTCGCTATCAGACTTTTGAATGGATTTACATCACATTAAGTTGACCTTCTCTACACCTTAGCTTTGATTACGTTCTGCACTCTCTCCTTTCCTTCTCGATGTGTGGTATACTTTGTCTGTAGAGTGCGCAAGAAACAATAGTTTTCACTGTTTACCAGTACATGTGACAATAATAAATCAAATCAAAGCTATTTTGTTCCCCTTTCAGAGCAGAAACACAATTTGAAAGGTTGAACGAGGGAGGGTCAACACATGTAAAACCTTATAAACAGAAAACTAAAAGAAATGAACCAGTGCAAGACAGACAATGTCATCCTAGGCTCAGAGTACAGTCAAATTGAGAAAAATAACATATGGTAGTGAATTTTAAAGTACACGAATAGGATGGGAATAGAGGATATGGTCTCTGGAAGGGGAGGGGTTTTAGTTCAGTCAGGCAGCATGGTCGGTGCAGGCTTGGAGGGCTGAAGGGCCTGTTCCTGTGCTGGAATTTTCTTAGTTATTAGTTCTTAATACAAATACTTGGATTATCTGGGCACAAAACAAATTGCTTAAGAGTTCAGTTCAAGCAGATCAGAACAAAAGTACAAACTGAGGCATTTAAAGTCAGAGGAAGCAACTCAGCTTGGGGAAGAATCCATATCAACATGGTATTCTCAAAGATTATACTTGTGAGAAAAGCTGATTGAATTTATCACAGCCAATTATCTCAGTTCAGGCTCTGAAATGAACCACTTCCTTCAAAAGGCAAATAAAGACATGCTTTATCATGCTTGTGTCACATAGGTAAACTGTAATTTTGTTACCTCCATTACAGAGACTTTCATTAATCATAGAACCCCTATAGTGCAGGAGGAGGCCATTCAGCCCATCGAGTCTGCATGACCACAAGTCCGCACAGCCCTTATTCCTATAATCCCATAGATTTACTCTAGCTAGTTCCCCTGACATTAAGGGGCAGTTTATCATGGCCAATCCACCTAACCCACACATCTTTGGACCATGGGAGGAAACCCGAGCAATAGAAGAAACCTACACAGACACGGGAAGAATGTGCAGACTCCACACAGACAGTGACCCAAGCTGGGAATTGAACCTGGGTCCCCAGCACTGTGAGGCAGCAGTGCTAACCACTGTGCCGTCACGCAGCCCCAAAGGAAATGATTGCTAACTCGTATCTAATCCTCAGCTTTTATTCCAATAGAAAATAAGGTTGGTGGATGATTTCTTGCAGAACAGAAATGAATGGAAGCAATTTACAGTAAATTGCACAACTTTTGAAGAGGTGACCCATTGAAAGCATAACCATTATTATCTTGAACTTAAACATATCCTATAATCATGGAAACTGGGTCTCGTTATCATGTCATGTTCAGATGAAACAGCTCATGCTATAACACTAAAGGGCATTTAAGGGGAGATGGTGGCATAGTGCTAATATCACTGGACTGGTAATCCAGATGTGGAGATGCCGGCATTGGACTGGGGTAAACACAGTAAGGAGTCTCACAACACCAGGTTAAAGTCCAACAAGTTTATTTGACAGTAAACCCACAAACTTTCGGGGTTTGCCCCTTCATCAGGTGTGTGGAGAGTTCTGGTCTCAAACAGAGTAATCCAGAGACGGAGCTACAGGCTCTGAGGAAATGGATTCAAGTCCCACTACAGCAGCTGGAGCATTTTGAATTCAATTAATAAATCTGGAATTAAAACCCAGTAACAATGACCATGAAACTATCATGAATCTCGCTGACTCAGGAGCCCAGAGATCATGTACCAACTGACCCGAGAACAGCTTTTTCCCTGCTGCCATCACACTTTTGAATGGACCTACCATATATGAAGCTGATCTTTTTTCTACACCCTAGCTGTAACTGTAACACCATAATCTGCACCCTCTCCTTTCCTTCTCCCCTATGTACTCTATGAAGGGTATGCTTTTTCTGTACAGTGCAATAAACGACACGTTTCATTGTATCCCAATATGTGTGACAGTAATAAATCAAATCAAATCATTGTTGTAAAAACCCATCTAGTTCATTAATGTCTTTTAGTGAAGGAAATCTGCCATCCTTACCTGTCTGGCCACAGCCACAGCAATATGGTTGAGTCTTATCTGCCCTGTGAAATAATCTAGCAAACCATTCAGTTCAAGAGGAATTAGAGATAGGCAATAAATGCTAGCCCTTCCAGTGGCACCCACAATCCATGTAAAAATGTTTAAAACATTGTGCTCCTCCTGGCTCTGGAGAGAAACTGAAATATAAAATCTGGACCTTTCCTGGTGTGCTAGTAGGAAAGCTACACCACTTCCCCAGTCAGGACCCCGATGATAATTGCAATCGGGGCCCTAAGCCATCATCGGAATCCCCTCCCTAAATTTAATGATGGATCTTTTTGCCTACGAATGGATGTTCCTCTTTCCTACTCGTAAGAGCAGGTTATGATTCAACTAGGATCGGTGCAGATAGATCGCACAGACAACTTCCCTGTCCACAAATCTTGTTTTACCAAATGGGCAGGGTTAAAATTGGTCCTTAAGGTTCCACTCTATCATTGTGCTTGTCGTGATTTAGATTCTGTTGGTTTTTTGCTAAGTAGCCATCACATTTGACCTGGTATCACCATTACTGAACTGTATAATGGTGTTAAATCTAGTGTTGTAGCTGTAGTTATTAGGATTGGAATGGTGTGTGAGTCGTTATTGTCTTCCAAACATATTAGAAATTGGATTTCCCTGCAATGCAATTTCACCATTTCAGGATTAGGCAACCTAGCCTAATCCAGTTCTGATCCTGACACATTTACTTTGGTTGGGATCAACTGCATGCGGAATGCAGGCTCTCAAAGCAAGTTATTTATTTATTGTTGTCACGAGGAGGCTTACGTTAACATTGCAGTGAAGTCACTGTGAAAATCCGCTAGTCGCCACATTCCGGCACCTGTTCAGGAAGAACTTAGCACGGTCAATGCACCGAACTTCTTTGATTTGATTTGATTTATTATCGTCTCATGTATTAGCATGCAGTGAAAAGTATTGTTTCTTGCGCGCTATACAGACAGGGCGCACCGTTTATAGACAAGGAAACGAAAGACTGCAGAATGTAGTGTTAGAGTCATAGCTAGGGTGTAGGGAAAGGTCAACTTAATGCAAGTTAGGTCCATTCAGAAGTGTCATGGCAGCAGGGAAGAAGCAGTTCTTGAGTCAGTTGGTACGTGACCTTAGACTTTTGTATCTATTATCGGACGGAAAGAGGTGGAAGAGAGAATGTCCGGATGTGTGGGCCTTTCGGACTGTGGGAGGAAACCCACCCAGACACAGAAAGAACATGTAGACTTCGCACAGACAGTCACCCAAGCTGGGAATCGAAACTGGGTCCCTGGCGCTGTGAGGCAACAGTGCTAACCACTGTGCCACTGTTCCTGACTCAACTGATGGTATTAGAATGGTGTGGAAATGGGCCATTCACTGCCACAATGAATGGGGAAAAGAGCTAATGTGAAAGGGTGCAGAAACTTCTTAAAAGTTTCAGTATTTCCTTGACTTGGATGTTATATTCTCAGGACAGGCATTTTAGACGTACATGGGTCTTTTTCTGGTTGGCCAGATGTGGTGGGTGGTGTGCCACAGGAGTCTGTGCTGGGGCCTAAATTTTAAAATTTATATAAATGACCTGGCTGAAGGAACCAAAGGTATGGTTGCCAAATTTGCTGATGAAACAAAGAAAGGTAGATGTGAAGATGATAAAATGCGGCTACAAGGGGATATTGATAGGTTAAGTGTGTGAGCAAAGACCCTGCAAATGGAAATAATGTGGGAACTTGTTTATTTTGGCATAAAAAAGAAGCATTTTTTATATTTGTTTGGGGGTATGAACATCACTGGCTGGGCCAGCATTTATTGCCCATCGCTAACAGTCCTTGAACTGAGTTGTGTTTAAGAGGGCATTTAAAGAGTCATTCACATTGCTATGAATCTGAAGTCACACGTTCACCAGGACAGGATGACAAATTTCCTTCCCTTAAGGAAATTAGTGAACAAGATAGCTTTTTACAAAAATCAACAATGGTTTCAGGGTCATCATCAGACTTTTAATTCCAGATTTCTATTAAATATCAAATTTCACCACATGCTGTGGTGGGATTGGAACCCTGGCCCCCTAACTAATTACCGTGGGTCTCTGGCCCATTGATAATACCACTGTGCCATTGATTATCTGAATTGTAAGAGATTGCAGAGCTTTGAGATGCAGAGGGATCTGACTGTGCAAGTGCATGAATCACAAAAAACTCATATGCAAGTACGACAAGTAATTAGGAAAGGTAATAGAATGTTATCGTTCATTGCGAGGGGATTAGACTACAAAAGTAGGGACGTTGTGCTTCAGTTATACAGTGCATTGGTGAGACCACATCTAGAATATTGTACATAATATCGGTCTCCATATTCAGAGAAGGATGTAAATGCATTGGAAGCAGTTCGGAGAAGGTTTACTTGACTAACGTCAGGAATGTGAAGATTGTCGTATGAGGAAATGTTGGACAGGCTAAGCATGCATCTGCTGGAGTTTACAAGAGTAAGAGGCAGCTTAATTGAAACATGTAAGATCCTGAGGAGTCTTGACAGGGTGGATGTGGAAAGGATGTTTCCTCTTGTAGGAAAATGTAGAACTGGGGTTCACTGTTAAAAAATAAGGTGTTGTTCATTTCAGATAAAGATGAGAATTATTTTCTCTCAGAGGGATGTATGTCTTGTGAACTCTCTTCCTCAAAATGCAGTTGAAGCAGAATATTTAAATATTTTAAAAACAGAGCTCTTGGTTAATAAGGGGGTGATAGGTATTGGGGGAATTGGTGGGAATGTGGAGTTGAGGTTGCATCAGATCAACCATGACCTTATTGAAAGGTGGACCAGGCTGAACGGCCGAGTGGCCCACTTCTGCTCCTAATTTATATAAGAACATAAGAACATAAGAACATAAGAAATAGGAGCAGGAGTAGGCCATCTGGCCCTTCGAGCCTGCCCCGCCATTCAATAAGATCATGGCTGATCTGTCGTGGCTCAGTTCCACTTTCCCGCCCTCTCCCCATAACCCTTAATCCCCTCTCTTATCAAAAACCCATCAACCCGCTTCTTAAAAATATTTAGCGAGGCAGCCTCCACCACTTCAACGGGCAGAGAATTCCAGAGATTCACCACCCTTTGAGTGAAGAAGTTCCTCCTCAACTCCGTTCTGAACCGCCCCCCCTTTATCTTGAGGCTGTGCCCCCTAGTCCTACTGTCTTTTTTGAGCGGGAAGAGTCTTTCCACCTCTATCCTATCCATCCCATTCATCATCTTATACGTCTCAATGAGATCTCCCCTCATTCTCCTAAACTCTAACGAGTACAAGCCTAGTTTATTCAGCCTCTCCTCATAGCTCAACCCCCTCAACTCCGGTATCAGCCTAATAAACCTCCTCTGCACTCCCTCCAAGGCCAAAATATCCTTGCGCAGGTGCGGCGCCCAAAACTGCACACAGTACTCCAGCTGCGGCCTCACCAATGCCCTATACAGCTGCAGCAAGACCTCCCTACTTTTATATTCAATCCCCCTCGCTATGAAGGCCAGCATCCCATTCGCCTTCCTGACCACCTGCTGCACCTGCAGGCTGGGTTTTTGCGACTCATGCACAAGGACCCCGAGGTCCCTCTGCACCGTCGCCTGCTGCAGTTTTTCGCCCCGTAAGTAATATGTTTGCATAACATAAGCAAGAGTTTAATAGTTCTCCAGTGAGTGAAATGATAGCATTTAGATACTCATCTCTTTGTCCTACAATTCCTTAATGCCTAGCATTAGGACTGTGCATCGCACTGCTTGTCAAACAACAACATTAACATTATAAATAAACTGTGCCAACAACTAAATCCATTTTGTCTTTATCTTATTCATAAAAGCAACAAAACACTAAAAGAAATCCCATTTAGGACAGACATTTCTTTTGGTTTGATTTGACTTACTATTATCACGTGTATTGGTACACAGTGAAAAGTATTGTTTCTTGTGCACTATATAAAGCATACTGTTCATAGAGAAGGAAGGGAAAGGGTGCAGAATTCAATTTCCATTGAATACACACATCTTCTATTGTTCAGGCTGGTGGGTACCATCAGACAAAGTCCAATAGGACGATGTCCAAGCATCCATTCGGACTGCAAATGCATGTCAGTTAATTTAAGTAACAATTTAGAGCTTCCTACCTCTGGATATCTTGTACTAATTGCAGGACCTTTCTGGTGAACCTAGAGCCTCTGTGTAGCCATACCTAATGGTCTCCCAGGCATGAACTAATGATCAGAACTTAGGCAGGCAGATTCCGAGGGGTCCTATACTATAATGTTACACACACCCAAGAATTCTGCCACAGATAGTACCAGTCCAATGTTCAAATCAAATTTAATCTAATTTACTCCAAAATTAAACTGCCTAAAATAAGGCACCAAGTCAACAAGTCTGAAATAACTTAATGTATTGAGTAGCGAAACAAAATGAAAAATGATAGTGCAGATATCTCAGGGAGACCAAATTGCTGTAGAGTTTGCACTCTCTTTCTCCCTGCTTTTGTGAAACTCATGCCCACTGATGCTATCACTCCATATGGTCACTCTATCATCTCTTCCAACATCAAGATTTCTAGAACCATTGTTTCATGCTAGATGACTCTTGTGAGATGCCCAAAGTATTTCAACTATTGTCTGTACACCACTAATAAACAACTGCTTTGCCAACTTCCACCTTTTTTAAAATTCATTTGTCGAACATGGGCATCGCTAGCTGGTCAGCATTCATTGCCTATCCGTAGTTGCCTGAGGGCAGTTGAGAGTTAACCACATTGCTATGGCTCTGAAGTCACATGTAGGCCAGACCAGGTGAGGATGGCAGATTTCCATCCCTAAAGGATATTAGTGAACCAGATGGGTTTTTCCAACAATTGACAATGATTTCATGGTCATCAGTAGATTCTTAATTCCAGATTTTTTTTATTGAATTCAAATTTCCACTATCTGCTGTGGTGGGATTCAAACCCAGGGCCTCAGAACATTAGTTGACTTTCTGGATTAGCAGACAATAGCACAAGTCCATTGACCTGTTGTAAGGTGCACACATTTGTACATATCAAGGCACAGCGACACTCCCTCGGTGCTTCCACAAGAGTGGAGCCGAGTAGCAAGAGTCGCACCAAATTGTGTTGGGTAGCACAGTGGTTAGCACTGCTGCCTCAAAGGGCCAGGCACCAGGTTCAGTTCTCAGCTTGGGTCATTGTCTGTGTGGAGTTTGCATGTTTTCCCCACGCCTGTGTGGGTTTCCTCTGTAAGAAGTCTCACAACACCAGGTTAAAGTCCGACAGGTTTATTTGGTAGTAAACGCCACTAGCTTTTGGGGTTTGCCCCTTCATCAGATGAGTGGAAATCCCAAAAGCTAGTGGTGTTTACCACCAAATAAACCTGTTGGACTTTAACCTGGCATTGTGAGACTTCTTATTGTGTTTACCCCAGTCCAACACTGGCATCTCCACATCATGGGTTTCCTCCCACAGTCTGAAAGACATGCTGGTTAAATGCGTTGACCATGCTCAATTGTCCCTCAGTGTGCTCAATCAGGTGCCAGAGTATGGAGATTTGGGGATTTTCACAATACCTTCATTGCAGTGTTAATGTATGTCTACTTGTGACAATTTTTAACTTTTTTGCGGACATGATTCCTAGGAAACGAAGATAAGAGTGGTCAACTCATACATTAAACATTTGAACTGTACAAGATCTATGAGTTGGCCATTCAGCAAATATTTGCCTTTTGGTCCTGCCCAGAGCCAACCCTACACACATTCACCATTAATCAGCAATTTGTCTCAACTTGGCACCACTTGGCCTACCTGCCCCATTACGTCACCATACGGCCAGCACCACACTGACTGAGAAGGGGAGGGGGTAAATACATTCAGTCACTATTATAAATAGAATTCTAATAGCTTTTACACAAAACCCTTTTTACTTTAAAGAGTAATGTATTTTTTCAAACAAGTGAAGCTAAGATTTGTTTTTGAATGCATTAACTGATACGGTTTAAGACTATTAAATTATTTTGTATCTCCCTTTGCCAATAATAGTTCATTCCTCGGTTTATGGGCGGGGCGAAGAGCTGTGGACTGTGCTATTATTTTACAGAGGGGAGGTTTATAATATTATCCCCTTTTATTTAAAAGAATGCGCACCGTATGTAAATCGGACCATCGTGATTTTTAATATTAACATTTATAATTATATATTGACTATGACCCTGATGAGGGAGGTGCTGATTTGTTTGACGTGAGCGGCGTGTATTATCACTAGCCTCCCCCGCTCAATGCCCGGAGTGGTGGAGCTTGGCTCGAGCTGTCTGTTGGCCTGAAGCCGCTGTCGCCGCCGCCATTGATGCTTGAACCTTTTTCCCGGTGAGTACCGCTTTCTTCTTTGAGTTATACGCTACCGCCGCTTCAGCAGCAGCAGCTTGGGGACGGGACGGTTAAGATGGATTAGGCGGGAGGGGGGAAGCTTTCGAGCTGCTCGGTCCTGTTGGGGGGGGGGGGGGAGTGTGAGACTGTGATGTCCGCGGGGTCCGAGCGCCGGGCTCTTCTCCTCCAGTCTGGGAGGGGGGAGCTGGTGTCCAGCCGAACATTCCCTATCCTAACCTTTTGGAGAGTGGAGACTGCTTGGCATTAGTTTGTGGCTCCCAGCCTGCGCTATTACCCAGGTTAGGATCACTCAACTGTTGTTCAAGTCTTTGGTCACCTTGAAACTTATTTGTTAGTGGTCACCAATTAAGCTTGCATTAACACCGCAGTGAAGTTACTGTGAAAAATCCCCTCGTCGCCACACTCCAGCGCCTGTTCGGGTACACTGAGGGAGAAGTTAGCCTGGCCAATCCACCTAACCAACACGTCTTTCGGCCTGTGGGAGGAAACCGGAGCACCCACGCAGACATGGGGAGAACGTGCAAACTCCACACAGATGGTGACCCAAGTTGGGAGTCGAACCTGGGTCCCTAGTGCTGTGAGGCAGCAGCGTGTTAACAACTGTGTCACTGTTAGTGTTTTGTTCATGGTTACCCATGAAGGTATTAATTGTTTTCTCCGCCACCCCACCCCACCCCACCCCACCCCACCCAATGTTTGCTACCCCCTCTACTGAAATTGAAATCTGCAAAACCAAGAGTCAGGAAGCATCTGGCAACCTGTCAACTTCCTTGGCCAAACCATGATTGCATTCCATTTGACCTTAGGACTTATTTTGTGTCATAAGCCCTTTCCAAACTGCTTAGACGTGCAGTATGAAACTTCAGTTTCTGTGATCTGCACTACTCTCTCATTGTAGATGCTAAAAAGAGCTTGGTGGTCTCAGTTAGGATTTATCTACCAGTCAGGCTTTATAAACCTTCCAACTATGCATAAGTTAAACAAATGAGCAAGAATCTTTAGTGAGAAATGGAATATGGGTTGCATCTGCCTGATTGATCAGATTACTCAGGGTAGAAGGCAGAGTGGATCACTTTGAATAGACCCTTAAGTTATGATGCTTGCTTGTTAACATTATGTCCCAGGCCCCAACCTGTTTGAAGGACTGTTGGAGGAGATTGATATGTCCAGGTTCCAGTCAGGCATGTTTGTATCTATTTTATACTGTGTTTGTCTAACACTTGATGGGCCGAATGGCATCCTTCTGTACTGTATGGATTCTATGATTCTATTCTATGACAAACAGGGTTGTGCAGTTGATGTGGCCTGTGTGGATTTTACCAAGGCCTTTGACAAGATCCCACATAGCAGACTTTATATATTAAAAAAAAGCCTATGGGGAATGTAGTAATCTGGATACAAAATTGGCACAGTGGCAGGAAACAAATGGTAATTGTTGACGGGTGTTTTTGTGACTTGAAGGCTGTTTTCAGTGGGGGCACCTCAGGGCTCAGTACTGGGTTTCCTGTTTTGTGGTACATGTTAATAATTTGGATATAAATGTAGTGGGAATCATTGAGGAGTTTGCAGATGACACAAAAATTGGCTGGATGGGTGATGGTCAGGAGGAAAGTTGTTGATTGGAAGAGGATACCTGTGGACCTATCAGGTGGGCAGAAAAGTGGCAAATGGCATTCACCCTGAAGAAATGTGAGCTAATGCATTTGGGAGGTCAAGCAAGACAAAGAAATAACATGCTGAGAGAATACTGAGGGGTGTAGAGGTTGTAGGATGGCACATTGGCACAATAGTTAGCGCTGCTGCTTCACTGCACCAGGAACCTGGGTTTGATTCTGACCATGCCTGACTGTCTGGGTAGAGTTTATACATTCTCCCCATGTCTGTGTGGGTTTCCTCTGTGTGCTCCGGTTTTCTCCCAGCATCCAAAGATATATAGGTTAGGTGGATTTGAAAGGTGTCTGGATGTGCACCTAAAGTGCTGTAGCCTTCAGGACTACAGATCAAAAGCTAGAAAATGGGATTATGCTGGATGGTGCATATTTTGGCTGGGATAGAAAAGAGGGGCAGAAGGGCTCCTATACTCAAAGCTTCTTGTGATTCCTTTCTAATGAATAGGAGTTTCTTTATTTTTAATGACCGATCAGTGACTTGTGTTTGTGCCAACAGCAAAGCACGTGGACTGTAGTAGGTCATTCAGCCATTCAAGTCCTGATCGATGACTTGTCATGTAAAGAAGTGCTCTCTGATATCATTCCTGAACCACTTGTCTCCAATTGTCACGTTGCACTTCTGGATTTGTTGACCAGAGAAAATGATTTCTCTACCATTTTGATCTGTTTCTTTTGATAATTTTGACCACCTCAAAAAGATCACCCCTTAACATGGTTCAAACGTGGAAGTTGCGACTGCAGGACGCAATTGAGACATGGATGCTTTCAACAAGAAACTAGAACAGTACATAAGAGCAGGAGGCATAGGAAAAGTGCTGAGATAAGACAAACGCCCCCAAACTAGGCGCATTTACAACCGCAGCAGGCAGGGCATTCCAATCCCTCACCACCCTCTGGGTAAAGAACCTACCCCTGACATTCGTCCTATAACTACCCCCCCTTAATTTAAAGCCATGCCCCCTCAAGGGATTGGTTTAGGTTAGTGGGTCATTGTTTTTTAATTGGTCGGCGCAACATCGTGGGCCGAAGGGCCTGTTCTGCACTGTTATGTTCTATGAAACAGGAGGAGATTTATATGGCTGCAGCACAGATTAGTTAGCTAATGGCCAGTTCCTGTGTGTAATTTTAAACCTAGCAAACTTAAAACACTGTATTTTCCTTCATTGTAAAAAGCCTGACAACACCAGGTTTATGTCCAACTGATTTATTTGATAGTAAACTCAGAACAGCAAATACTATCAAATAAGTCGGTTGGACTTAAACCTGGTGTCGTCAGACTTTTTACTGTGTTTACCCCAGTCCAGCGCCGGCATAGCCACATCATGACTTTTGCTTCATCCCCATGCACCCTATTGCAGCCTGGATTAAATAGGTTCAGGATATCTGCTCCTGTTTACACTTTCAGCCTGGCTATTGTAACTTAGAATATATGTGTTGTGAAGTGATACATAAATTGGTAAATATAAGGAATTATGAGGTGTGAAGACTTGTACTACCTGAATTCATTTCAAGTGTGCCTTTGTAATTTACCCTGTGCTATTGATAAATGTTAGTGTTACGTGATCAGATGCAATGTATTTGTTAAGCATAGGTGGTGTAAGTGGAGGGACTGTATATTGAAAAAAAGCACTGAGCTCCTCTGAATGAAGTAGGAGTGTTTGATTTGTCTTCAGTAGAAAGTTTTGTCCTTATGGTCATTATAGATTAGGATTGAGAAAGGTCAGTGCTTGCATATCTCTGAAAGACTAATAACAGGTAACTGTTTTTCAAGGCAATTTTGCTTGAATTTGTTTCACCAGGTTATATACAAAACGTTAGTTGGCCCTGCTGTTTTGAAAATATCGGGAATTGTAAAAGGGATAGTTTTATACGAACTGGTACTTTCTTTTCAGAGGGGTGAGTTTTTTAAAGATATAAATAGTTTTGTATGAATATTCTTACCACCTAAGCAAAATGTGACTTTAATGCACATGATCTGTTGTACTAATAATGGTTATCACGCATGTCTATTATTAAATAAATATTTATTTTTTACAATCTGTTTGGACCCTCATCTGATCCAAGTATTTAAATGAGATCAATCAGATACTACAGAAGTATTGTACTGCCATTGTACTTTTGATAGTGATCGATAAATGAATCAATGCTGTCATTCACAGCCCTTGCCGACCACTGTCTACTCCCCACTTGGGTAGCATTCGTAAAGAGATTTTTTTTTTATTTGGCTTCAGTATTCACTCACCTCTAGTTCAATGTGCTTGCCTCCACAGTCTGCTTCCCCTCAAAGCTCAGTTAGAGCATTAATATCCATAATAGAGCAGTTAAAGCACGTCTATTTGTACCTTTTTAATTAAATAACATCTTCCAGGATGTAATCGTTTCTGACAAGGTCACGATTTATTGCCCATCCTTGGTTGCCTTGACTGAATGGCACGCTAAACTTCACGGGATAGTTAGGAATTAACTAGTTTATCGTGGGACTAGAAACTTATGGGTAAGGAGGGCAGGTTTTCTTTTCTAACAGACATTTATTAATCCAGTGTACAAAAATCTGACAGTTTCACAGTCTTCTCAACTTTTGCATTGCCAGGTGGATTTGGAGCTTGCAAGCTATGAAAGTCTAATCCAGTAATCAAATGCCTACATTACAATATGCTGGATATTTTGTTTGTTGCTAGTATTCTGTTTTCTGGGATGTGATTGATACACTGGCCAACGCTGAAGCCATATTTTTCACAATCTGATTAATAAGGGGGTATGGTCTTGGGTTAGTAATCCAGAGGCCGAGGCTAAAGATTTGCAGACGTGAGTTCATGCCGCAGTGCATAAATTGAGAGATTTAAATTCGATCAGTTGAACTTGGAGTATCATCAGTAACAATGATATGGAGATGCTGGTGTTGGTCTGGGGAAGGCACAGTAAGAAGCCTCACAACACCAGGTTAAAGTTGAACAGGTTTATTTGGTAGCACGAGTTTTCAGAGCACAGCTCCTTCATCAGGTGAGTTCATAAGGTGAATCAGTAACGATGACCAAGCACTGATAAAAGTGTTGCAAAATCTACCTGGTCCTTTAATGTTCAAGGAAGTAAAATTGCTGGTTTCCAGACCCAAGACAATATGGTTGAACTCTTGAATCTGTTGATTTATTCTGCCTCTGTTCTGCAGCATCTTTCACATGGTGACTTGGCCAGGCCTCCACCTAACCTCAAAACTCACCTGAAACCATCACCCCAACTTGCTTTCTTGGTTCATCTTTTTCATCAACTTCTGTCTGTTGCAATAAGGCTCTTATTAATGATGTTTGGTGCATTATTGTCTAACAAGTTAGGTTCAGATGAAGGGCGAATTTTGCCTTAATGGTAAAGAACCAAGCTGAATATGGAATGTATTGAGGAAATCTAAAATCAGAATGAGGTGCAAAAAGAGGGAGTATGAGAGTGGCTCATCTAACTGTCACCCCGTGACATTCAACGGCATTACAATCACCAAATCCCCCAATATCAATATCCTGAGGGTTATCATTAACCAGAAACCGATCTGGACTACCCAAATAAGTAAGGTGGCTACAAGAGTAGATCAGAGGCTGGCAGTCCTGTGGAGAGTAACTCATCTCCTGACCCACCAAAATCTGTCTACCATCTACAAGGCACAAGTCAGGAGTATATAGTTAGAAATTGTTCCCACTTGAGAGCATGAAAGAAACTAGAGGCACAGATTCAAAATAATTAGCAAAAAGACTAAAAGTGAAGTGAGAAAATGCTTTTATCACCCAGAGGGTGGTGGAGGCAGGTTTGATTCCCTCTTGTTCAAAAGGGAATTGGATTGCTATCTGAAAAGAGAATGTGTCAGGTTACAGGAATAAGGTAGGGGAGTGGGACTTGGTGGAGTGCTCTTTCAGAGAACCAATGCAGACTTGGATGGGCTGAATGGCCGCTTTCTGCACTGTAAAGCTTCTGTGGTAGAAAGACTGGAGAGAGGCAAACAATGTGCAAGTGCAGAAGAAGGCAGTAATGAGGAGGTTGCCTCTGACTTTCAGAAGAATTGGAAGTCAGAGGCACCCGGAGGAATGGATCTGGTCGTCTTCAGTCACAGGAGAAATTCAGTATCTTGCTTACTTGAGCGGATGTAGTTTGTGTGAACCACAGGGATTTGTAAACAAAGACGTGCTGAGCAGCCGCTGTCGTGGCGGTTGATGTTGCGGTGCCGTGGTCTCGGTTCGTACCTGCGCAGATAAGCTAATATAATCCAGCATCTTGATAGTTTTGTGCTGTTGCTTTCCAGTGTGCATATGTGGAAACTGTCAAACTCCACAGCTGGAAGGAAGATTCCTTTGAGGAATTGGAACTACACATTTTGTATCAAGTGTTCAATTGGTTATTTCTCACAAAATAGATATTTCTAACCGTGACTAAGTTGATGTTTTTAATGGGCAACTGTTAGTAGAATAGAATCTCTGCAATGCAGAAGGAGGCCATTTCGCCCATGTATTTAGCCTGCTAACCCTCTGACACTGAGGGAGAATTTAGCATGGCCAATCAACCTAACTTGCAAGTCATTGGTCTGTGGGAGAAAACCGGAGCACCCGGAGGCAACCCACTCAGACATGGGGAGAATGCCACACAAACAGTCACCCAAGGCCAGAATTGAACACAGGTTCCTGGCGGTTTGAGGCAGCAGTGCTAACCATTGTGCCCCCTTTGGAATTCTCTTCCTCAGACAGCAGTGGGGCCTGGACCATATACAGGAGAGTTCAAGTCATGAGGGATAAGCAGAAAGTGGAACTAAGGCTATGATCAATCAGCCCTGATCTCTATTCGAGCCAGGCACAGGGCTCGAATGCCCTACTCTGATTTTTCATAACTTTATAATCAGCTGTGTAGTTGTAGCTGACTAAGGCTGGATAGTGAAGACCCCACCAAGCTTCATTCTGCTTCTCAGCATTCAGGACCTGGGTCTGCGCGTGTGTGCTTACGTGTCTGTCAATTTGATGTGGATATGCCGGCGTTGGACTGGGGTAAACACAGTAAAAAGTCTGACAACACCAGGTTTAAGTCCAACCGATTTATTTGATAGTAAACTCACTAGCTTTCGGGGTTAGTCCCTTCGTCAGGTGAATTTGAACATAGCAAAGTGATGTCGAGGGATAAATATTAACCAGAACACTGGGAACTCCTTGCTGTTATGCAGAGTTATATATGAGATGACAAACAATGCCTCATTTTGTCATCTTACCTGAAAAGCTTGTTTATTATTGTCACGAGTAGGCTTACGTTAACACTGCAGTGTAGTTGTTGTGAAAATCCCCTAGTTGCCACACTAGGGCACCTGTTCGAGTACACTGAGGGAGAATTTAGCGTGGTCAATGCACCTAACCAGCACATTTTTTCAGTCTGTGGGAGGAAACTGGAGTACCTGGCAGAAACCCACGCAGACACAGGGAGAATGTGCAAACACCCGACAGACTGTGACCCAAGCCATGAATTGAACGTAGGTCCCTGGCACTATGAGGCAACAGTGCTTGCCATTGGCTTTTCAGCGTGGATTAATTGCTCAGGTTTCTGGAATAAGACTTGAATCAATAGCTGTCAGACTCAAGCACGCTGCCACTGGATTACTGTGCTCAAGAAATTTGAGGGGTATTTTGCAGTCCAGCTGAGAAGATTGAGTTGTGACTTGAAGCCCTCAACACATAGTGTTGTGACAAAATCAGTGATTATGGATTGTACAGTTCAAAGCAACAAAAAGGAGAAAACACAAACTCAAGTTAACTGAAAGTTAGATGGAATTCTGAATCGCAAACCGTTGTTGCAGAATTCCTAACCTTTAAAAGGAAATTTGACAGCTATTTGAAGCCACCCTTTAGAAGAAAATTTCATGGTTGTTCTAAAATAAATACTGAAGGGAGAGTAAGATTGCATCAGGTGATTCACGGGAGTGTAATTCCAGCACACATTTCACGAATCAGGTGGCCTATATCTGTGTTGCAACATTCAATGACGTTGTAGTTAAGCAAATGCTGGGCAGTTCTGTCTCTGGTTGATAAGTTTGAATGAGATATTACATCAAGTTACAATAGATATGATGGAGGCGAGGGATATGGGTTTTGGAAGCAGGAGCTGAGGAAAAAGGCATTGAACTAAAATTTTATTGAAGAAAATGAGTTGCATTTCTGTAACTCTAATATGGTAGATGCAATGAGAAAGAAATTAAGTGAGGCTCTGAGACTGGTTTTTACTGTGGAATGTTTGGCTACTTTTTGCTCACCCAGAATTATAATGCTCTGTGGCAGTTCTCTAATGTCCTGTTAGGGTGCTGGACCTATTATTCAGCCGAGCACACGTACTATGCCTCTCCGTCTTTGCTGTATTTCAGCGGTAGCTGTTGTATTACAGTTGGCCACTGTGTCCTCGGAGCCACCTCTCCACTGCCTGCTGTTTACAGACCCTTTCTGGAAAATGTGTTTTTGTGGACGTCAGCCCAGGAAAAGACTGGGTTTGCTGGCGATGCCGTGTGGTGGAACAACTTGCCAGTGCTTGTCTGTGAAGACTGGATAAGGGGAGAGAGAGGCATTTGAGGATTTGATTTTGGTTTGATTTGATTTATTATTGTCACATATTAACATATAGTGAAAAGTATTGTTTCTTGCGCTATACAGACAAAACATACCCTTCATAGAGAAGGCAGCGAGAGAGTGCAGAATGTAACGTTACGGTCATAGCTAGGATGTAGAGAAAGATCAATTTAATGCAAGGTAAGTCCATTCAAGTCAGACAGCAGCAGGGAAGAAGCTGTCCTTGACTCGGTTGGTACGTGACCTCAGACTTTTGTATCTTTTTCCAGAAGGGAGAAGGTGGGAGAGAGAACGTGTGGGGTCCTTAATTATGTTGGCTGCTTTGCCAAGTGGGAAGTGTAGACAGAATCAATGGGTGGGAGGCTGATTGCAAGTTCCTTTGGAATCTTGCCTCAGCCCAAGTCAGTGGCTTAAGGAGGAGAGGGAATTGAGGTGGGCAAGACAGAAATGTTTCGTTTCAATTCAATTCTGCATTTTGGTTTTTGGTTTGCGATTGAAAATGTTTGTTGATTTTAAGCAAAACTGGTGCTCTTGTATAAACGTATACGAATCTCTCCAAAACAGGCAAGTCAAACAAAGGGATCGTTTTGCTGTTACCATTGTAAAACATACCCTTCAAGTGATTGATCCAGTATTTGAGTTACAGATTTCACACTGGCAAATTAAACTCATAGTTACGCACAAATAAGTTAAGATTTTGTCTCAGCACTTGCTGGACTTTCAGGGGAGTTTCAGATTTTGTTTTCTTCCACCTGCAGATTAGGTGGACTGGCCCATGCTGAATTGCCCTTTAGTGTGCCAAGATGTGCAGGTTAGGGGGATTAGCCGTGCTAAATGCACAAGCTTACGGGGATGGGGCAAGGAAGAGGGCCTTAGTAAGATATTTCTGTCAGAGAGTCGGTGCAGACTCGATGGGCTGAATGATGTCTTTGGCACAGTAAGAATTCTTTGATTCAGCTGAAAATTTGGGAAGATTTCTGTTTTCAGATGTAGTTAACTTTGGCTGCAAACTATTTTTCCTAGCTGTTAAGTTAATTATTCCAATTTGCAAGGATCATTCTATAAAGAGAAGATGGATGGGGACGACTTTCCCTTTCTGTCTGTCCCCTGCTTGGCGACTTCCCAGTAAGAAGTCTCACAGGACAGGTTTAAGTCCAATCAGTTTACTTGATAGTCATCCCACAAGCTTTTGGAAGTGGTGTTCCTTCATCAGGTGTGTGGAAGGTTCTGGTCAGATGATCTACTTCCCAGAAGCTCATTGGCATGACTGAAATTGTAAGTTCCATTGTGCATTAAAGCCTGGACGTGGAATATATTATTGTCGGTCAGCTAAAGGCTATTTAGACCAAAAACAGAAATATTGGAAGCGCCAAGTTGGACAGCACCATCCTCCAATTCCTGCTGTCTGAGGAAATGGGAGCTATAGAGTCTAAAGATAAAAGCCTACAATTGAAGTAGAAGATTGGCCACGATCTAATTGAATGGCCGAGCAGGCTGAAGGGGCCGACTGGCCTACTCCTGCTCCTATTTCCGATGTAAAGAGCCTCACCCCTGAGCTTCCATGTCCAAGGCCAAGGATGGAGAGGAATGTTTCCTCTTTTTGAAGGTGCTGCCTTTTCATTTAACTTGTACTCTTAATTTTTTTTTCATGCAACTACACACGGGCAGCAACTTAAGAGGGCTGATTTATGTTAGGTCTACAAGGACACTTCTGTTATATTAACCAAAGATGTATGGGTTAGGTTGATTGGCCATGCTAAATTGCTCCTTAGTGTTAGGGGAATTAGCAGGGTAAATATGTTACGGGGATAGAATGGGATTGTTGTGGGTTCAGGCTTGATGGGCCGCCTCCTGCACTGTCGGGATTCTATGAACCAACATATCTAAAAGATTAGGGCTGTCACTATGGGGATCGGTGGGGTCTGTACTAGTAATAAGCCAAATGTGTAATCATCTCGTCACTGGAAGCTTTCCCATTGGCTGAAACGCATACAGAGTGGGTTTCTGGGTGTAACTTTGTTCGTTTCTCTTTCTTTGATCTTTTAACCTCCAAAACAAAAACGTGCATTTATGTAGTTAATTTGTATCTGTGTCTCACAGGGTTGATATTAAACAAAACTTGACACCTAAACCATATTAGCAGGAAATGCAACAGGTGACTGAAGGCTTAGTTAAAGAGGTAGATTTTAAACAGTGTAACAAAGGAGCTGATTAAGGAACCTGCCAATCGCGGAGCCCACCTTGAAAGCCGCTGCCGCTTTTACTGTTGTTTTATTCTCTCCCTCTAGCTTTTATTCACTTTTTGTAATACTGTTTCTTTTCTGTCTTTTTTGTTCTCCTTGTGGCTTTTCACTAAAAGACAGCTCTGAAAAGATCTTGGAGAATGCCGATGTTGGTTGCTGACTGTAGTGCTATCTGCCTGTGGAGTGACTTGAAGTGCAGCTTTTTCCACTCTGCCTTGCATAACATTTGTAACAAGAGTCGTCGACTTGACCACTTGTGCTTTCGGAAGTGGTCGTGGAGTTGACTTGTGTAATTGTTGACCGAATGCTGCCAATGCAAGCATTGTCGTTTTAAACGGAGGTTGTCTAGCTCACCAGTTACTAATTTTCTTTCTTTGTATGCAGCCTGATTGTTACACTGTGCAGTCTCTTTAAGATTGCCTTATGGCTACACATGTTAAAGGACCACCTTTAACGCATGGCCTGTTTGTCCCCAGCCCAGTAAGTTCTTCATAGCCGCACACCAAAATAGCTTACAGAGAATGTAGACTGTGTCGATGCTAAATGAGAGATTTAAAACCGATCTAGTAGCTCCAAACTGGGCATGCAAGAGTTGCTGTGGCCCTCTATGGTAGCAGAATTGTATTCCACAATGATCTCTAACTTCATTTCTCAGCATATCCCTCATTCTAACATTGCCAGTCAAGCTGAGGACCAAATGTGACTCAATAAACAAAGAGCAGCAAGGATTAACACCAGATGTGTTTAAAAATTGGTGCCAGCCTTAAATTATAGCACACCAGGCATGCTAAGCAGTGGAAGCAGCATGTAACAGGCAGAGCTAAATAATGCCACAACCCTTGGCTCAGACCAAAGCTGTGCGTTCCGCTACGTTCAGCCATGAATTCTAGTGGACAATTGAACAGCCGACAGGAGGAGGTAGCTTTCTGATCTTCATCACCGAGCCCAACGCATTAGAGAATAAAACCAGGCGAAGGATTTTCAACCATCTTAAACCAAAATTATAGAGTGAATGATGCATCTCTGCCTTCTCTGGCGGTCCCCACCATCACAAGCTAATCTAAAGCCAAGTTGATTTGTTCCACGTGCTTTCTAAAATAGCTGAACGCACTGGATGCGGCAAAGGCAATAAGCCCCGACAACACCCTGGCTTCAGTTCTGAAGACTTGCGGTAGTGCCTCTGGTCAAGCTCTTCCAGTACAGCTATGACACTGCCACCACCTGACAAAGTGGGAAATCACTCCGGTGCCTTGTTCATAAAAATCAGACAAATCCACTCAGCCATTTACCACCCCATTAATCCACTCTTGACCATCAGCAAAGCGATGGAAGGTGTTGTTGACAGTGTTACGAAACCACAGGGGCTGGGTTTTGCCAGGACCATTCGACTCCAGACTTTATTACAGAGTTAGTCTGAATGTGGACAAAAGAGCACAATTCCAGATGTGAGGTGAGAATGACCGCCCTTGACGTTAAGACAGCATTTGAGCAAGTAGAGCATCAAGGAGTCCTAGCAAAATTGAAGTTGAGGGGAATTGCTTGGAGGACTCTTTGAACATAACATAAGAACATAAGAAATAGGAGCAGGAGTAGGCCATCTAGCCCTTCGAGCCTGCCCCGCCATTCAATAAGATCATGGCTGATCTGTCATGGCTCAGTTCCACATTCCCGCCCTCTCCCCATAACCCTTAATCCCCTCGCTTATCAAAAACCCATCAACCCGCGTCTTAAAAATATTTAGCGAAGCAGCCTCCACCACTTCAACGGGCAGAGAATTCCAGAGATTCACCACCCTTTGAGTGGAGAAGTTCTTCCTCAACTCTGTTCTAAACCCCCCCCCCCCCCCCTTTATCTTGAGGCTGTGCCCCCTAGTCCTACTGTCCTTTCTGAGCGGGAAGACTCTCTCCACCTCTATCCTATCCATCCCATTCATCATCTTATACGTCTCAATGAGATCTCCCCTCATTCTTCTAAACTCTAACGAGTACAAGCCTCGTTTATTCAGCCCCTCCTCATAGCTCAACCCCCTCAACTCTGGCATCAGCCTAGTAAACCTCCTCTGCACTCCCTCCGAGGCCAAAATATCCTTGCTTAAGTGCGGCGACCAAAACTGCACACGGTACTCCAGCTGCGGCCTCACCAATACCCTATACAGCCGCAGCAAGACCTCCCGACTTTTATATTCAACCCCCCTCGCTATGAAGGCCAGCATCCCACTCGCCTTCCTGATCACCTGCTGGCTGGGTTTTTGCGACTCGTGCACAAGGACCCCGAGGTCCCTCTGCACCGTCGCCTGCTGCAGTTTTTCGCCACGTAAGTAATAGTCCTTCCTACCATTATTCCTACCAAAGTGGACCACCTCGCACTTGCCAACATTAAATTCCATTTGCCAGTTCCTGGCCCATTCGCCCAGCCTATCTGATGTCGTACCTCTCACAAAGGAAAGCAGAAATAGTTGTTGGAGGCCAATTGTCTTCACTCAGCTTCTCTTCGTAAATCTTTATACCACTTTCACTGCCTCCTTCATCTCTTTACTGTTCCTTTAAGAAATGAATTTGAATTGTTTCTTGTGAAAGCTATATTTTAAAATTCAGCTTTGTTTGTGGCGTGGATTCATCTGCTCCAGGCAGCCTAAGTGCTGAGAATGCAGTAGAAAAATTGTTCCTTAAATGGGATGTTTGTTTTAATCTGAGCTACTGCAGTTCTGTTTTTGTTTATTTCTGATTTTCCCCCTGGGGTTTCAGAGTAGGGTTTAATTGGGTTGATTTGACAAGAAGCAGTAATGTGAAAGGGCGGAGTTACACCGACAGAGACAAGCAGGCAGATTCTGCTTGGATCTGCAAAAAGAGGTGTTTTCTCGCTCTTGCTGCTGCTGCTCCTCTCCCCGCCCCCCCCAAAAAAAGGTGATTGGCCAGTCCTGCAACCCTTCATCACTGGCCACCAATGTCCCCCAATCTCTCCCCACCGAACTTGTCCAAGCCAGCCTCGACCATCCCCGCTCCCCGCCAGCCTTGATGTGCATCTCACCTGAATGCCCAGTCCTGGTCACGGCCCTCCCTCTGTCACCGAGCCCACGTGCACAGTAGCAGCGGGATTCCCTGCTGCCCCGAGGCCTTATCCCCCCCCCGCCCCCCCCGCCCCTTCCGCCAGTTAGGCCCCATCTCCTTTGCAGTGCCCAGTGCAGTGGCATTGCCACTTTGAGCAGTGCCCAGAGCCCAGGCCTGCTGCATTACAAAAACAGTGCAGTGGGCAGGGAGAATCACCCCAAAAGAGTTTGATAAAAGCTTCCTAGCGTGTCATCAGAATCTCACCTTGAGTGAAACACCTTATCCTCTCTCTAATGCCAAAATAAAGAAAATAGTTTGGATCTAGGCTAACTTCGTAACGTACCTTGGGGGTTTCTGGTCTGGTCCCTAACAATACTGACTGCAAATAGGTCAGATATATTCTGACTAATTTTGTCCTGACCTTCTGAGTCTAGACCAAGATATTTCTTGATTTTGAGACTGTTGTTATGGGCGCCTGGTCTCAATGTAACAAAATTGCAAGGATATCATCCACCAGCACTACCTACCAATTTCCTTTTAATATTAAAGTTCATAAGGCTCGGTTTAAATTTCACATTAACATAATAGCTGACCTGTTGTATGTGACCAATTAAAGAAACGTAAGGGACCGGTGACCAAGAGTTTCTAATTTGTTCATGGGATGTGAGCACTATCGGCTAGGCCAGTATTTATTGATCACCCTTGATTTCCCTTAAGGTGGTGGTTGTTCGCGCCCTTAACTGCTGGAGTCGATGTGCTGCATGCGCGCTAAGTCAGGCTCAGTAACTGAATGGCTTAGGGAGAAGCTTCCAGGTGTTGGTGTTCCCATGCATCCGCTGCCCTTATCTTTCCAGATGGTAGTGGATGTGGTTTTGGGACGTGCTTGCTTGAGGAGTCTTGATGAATTCCTCCAGTGCATCTTGTAGACAGTGCAAAGTGCCACTGTGCATTGGTGATGAAGGGAATGAATTTTTATGCATGGGGTGAGAATCAAATGGGCTGTTTTGACCTGGATGGTGTTAAACCTTTTGTGTTTTGGAGCTGCACTCATCCAGGCACGTGGAAAATATTCCATCACGTTCCTGACTTGTGCCTTGTGGACGGGCTTTAGGGAATCTAGGAATGAGTTACTCGCCGTAGGATTCCTAGCCTCTGACTTGCGATCACAATATTTATAAAGCTAGTCCAATTCAGTTCCTGGTCAATGGTTAGCACCAGGATGTTATGAGTGGGGGATTCCGTCAAGGGGAGATGGTTAGCTTTTCTCTTGTTGGAGGTGGCCATTGCCTAGTAGCACAAATGTTACTTGTCAGCCTAAGCCTGGATATTATCCATGCATACTGCATTCAGATATGGACTACTTCAGTATCTGAGGTACAATGTTGAGCAATGTTTTCAAAGTCAATCAGCGAACATCCCCACTTCTGACCTTGGGGTGGAAGGAAGGTCATTAATGATGCCTAGGACAGCACCCTGAGGAAACATGTGTATTCCATTCTTGGATGTTCATATTATCTTGTGCAAATTCTTGCACTTTGGAACTAGTCTGATTTAAAGTGGACTCGGTGTTGAGTGTGAAAAGACTGTAAAATTGATACACTTGCGAGCTGGTTATGCAAGATTTTTAAACCAGTGGGCAGGGCTGATGGATAAACAAGTAAAGCATACGAGATTTTAGATATCTGTTGCATAGTAAAATAAAGTTTTGCAATATTTATAATGTGACATGTAGATTATCAAGTTTGTGATTATAACTAAAACTCCTTTATCTGGTGAAACAACCTGGCAGTGCTGGGGACTTTGCTACACAAACTGTGTTGAATACTGGTCTTACTTTTTTTTTGTTTTCCTCAGAGTGGATTAAATTACTGGTTGAGGGCATTTTAATTCACACTTAAGGGACTTGTATGGCTTTGTAGACTTCACTTGTTTCACTTTATCTTCCTTTCCTCCTCCTCTGTGAAAAAGCATTGGCTCCTCACTGTAATGTCAGTTTCATGGGTGACCATTGGTGCCTCTTGGCTGTCATTAGTAACTTGCAAACCTGGATTGTATGTGCTAATAAGCTATTCCACTGTCAGGCCAGATAAGAGTCCAATCTTCTTCAGGGACTTCAATCAAGATTGGAAACAAGTCCCCAGGCTAATTTTAAAAAGTAACCCCCCTCGTCCCCAGAAGCACTGGAAGCTTCTGCAGCACCCTGAATGTAGCCTAAATTATTAGAGATTAGGGATGAAGCTCCCAGATCTGAAAGGCTCAATTGTACACTACGCTAAGTAACGTTCTCCGAGTGGACAGATACTTTGAGATAGTTCCACTCAACCATTGGAAGTTTGGAATCCTGTTGAGAAAAGTGAAGCTGTGACAGTTGTGGTAGAAACTCAGGGTAAATTGGACTGATGCTGTTTGCATAATGTCGTCGCGTGCCCTGGGCTGCTGAGTAATATTCATCTAATTAGCGTTGATAACTTTTCTAATAATACTACAGTATGCTGACGCTTTGTTTTAACTTCCTTCATTAGTCCGGAATTGTTAGTTTGTGCTACGCTGAATCCATACAGCAAAGAGGGCTGCATCCAACATTGCAACAAGTGCATGCACGTAGTTAACTGCAGTTGCACTTGCAACTTGTGTCCAGCTCCCTTGATATTGATATTGGAAAAGGTCACAATTTACTGTAGATGTGCCGGTGAGCTGCAGCCAGATTGGATATAGTGGACCTGTAACAACAAAACGGGTAAGAATGGCCCTCTGTCATTGGAGTTGCTTACTGACATGGGCTTTTCTGGCCATAATATGCTGCAGCTGGATCAAAAGCAGTGCAGGGTATTTTGGAAAACACTCTTGCCATCGGTTGCAACTCTCAAGTAAACGGAGGGGGGTGTTTGTGATTCGTAGAGTTTTTTCATACTCTATCATGTCGCCGAGCTCCCTGTTATGATGGTTAGTGGGAAAGCTCAATGAGTATCAGGATGCAAGGAATAAAAGGATATGGTAATAGGAGTTGATGAAGTAGAATGTTTGCATGGGGCATAGATCCAAGCTGAATGGTGTGTTTCTGAACTGTTAAGAAAGAGGAGATTTGTATGTGCGTGTTAGTGCTTTTCTAGTTAAGGGAAAATGGAACCCAACAAGTATATTGGTTCAGTCAGTCTAAGGTGGTGCTGCACAACTGATCCAAAGTAAATTGACTTTAGTCATGTAAATAGTAAATGAAATTGAACATCACTATCACAGTATATGCAGTGCCTCTTGATTTAAGAAAACAAGGTACTATTTAATCAATTGAAGTATTGTTTTAACCCATCAAAATCTGTATCATGCTCTCAGACTACAGAATTGTGTTTATATCTGAGCCTACCCGACCTGTGTGTGTGACCAAAGAGCCACAGATCTGATTACCAGTTTAGAGAATTGATTTGAAGAAGGGCTGGGAAAACATGGCTTTTTCGAAGAGCAAACTAATTTTTAAGTATCACCTTTTGAAGCTTCAAAGCACCCCAAAGCACTTTTCAGGCCATCAAGCGTCTTGAAGTATAGTTACTGTTGGAGCTTGGGAAACATTGCAGCTGATTGCCACAAGGCAAGAATCCACCAACAGCAGCGTGATAAATTCTGTCAGGGAATTTAGTGATTTTAGTGATGTTGATTAAAAGATAAATATTGTTCAGAATACCGATAGAAGTCTCTAGCACAAACTAAACCATGATCATAAAATAAGAAACATTGGGACCAAAACACAAAAACTGAGCAAAGAAGTGACAATGTTTGAAATAGAATGGTGGAAGCATAAACCCTGGAGTCATTTAAGTGATTGGATGATGAGGAGGTGGTGGCATATGGGGTTGTCTGGTATCTCTGGATGGAAGATCTAAAATGGAATGCATGACCTTCCTCATCTGTCTGTTTTCAGTGAACCTTGGTGTGTGCAAACTCCTCGTACAGTCAGATGATTTTTCATAGAATTTGTAATTTTGGTCACTTGTTTCGATGTATGAAGCTGAGCGTGCCGAACAGATGGTGTTAAACTGGAGCCAAAGATCAGCCCTTCCCATTAAATCACTTTCCTTCCGTTTTCTGAGCAAGTTCCTGAGTGAGTTGAAGGAGCTGGTCTACTCAGTTTTTGATGCAAATATACCTGCTAATGAGCTCAGTGTACACATTCATAACTTTGATGCTTGCAGCATCGGTCCTGAATGTGACTTTATAGGAAGGCGTATAGAATATAAGAGCTGGAGTCTAATGTTGCAGCTGTATAGAACGTTGGTTAGGCCGCATTTAGAGTACTGCGTCTAGTTCTGGTCGCCTTACTACCAGAAGGACGTGGAGACTCTGGAGAGAGTGCAGAGGAGGTTTACCAGGATGTTGCCTGGTACGGAAGGACTGGGTTACGAGGAAAGATTGAACAAATTGGGGCTGCTTTCCCTTGAAAGACGGCGACTGAGGGGGGATCTAACGGAGGTATATATGATTATGAAGGGTATTGATAGCTTACCACTGTTTACTCTATTTCCTATGTTAGAGACACACAGTACGAGGGGCCATGGGCTTTAGGTGAGGGGGGAGAGGTATAACAGATATTAGAGGGAGGTTTTTCACACAGAGGGTAGTGGGGGTATGGAATGCTCTGCCAAGTAAGGTGGTGGAGGCAGGCACGCTGGAGTTGTTTAAGAGTAATTTAGACAGGCACACGAGTGGGTTGGAGATGGGAGGATATAGGAGATTGTTTTAAATAAGGTTCATTAGCATTGGGACATCTCTGGTAATGTAAAAGTGTCACCCATCAGTATTGCAGCAAACAGCTCTGTTGTAAATCATTCAATGAGACTTTGCACCAATTATTTTTATCTGTAACTAATTTCCCTTTTCTCCAAATGATTTCTGATGGGTCATTATCTTCGAGTTATTGGCTGACTTGTAAGATAGACATAGATTGTCCCTTCACCAGGATTGTTTTGTTAACTTTTATGAGTACGTGGCTGATTTTTGGGACCTTAAGTCTTGCCGCTAGCAATATTTAAACACCGGCAGCTTCAGCTTTTCTTCCAGTAAACAATCTTCATCCTGCAACATATTCTAATATGTAGTGTATTATGTATCCCTGTCACAGGTATGTGTGGAGATGCCGGCATTGGACTGGCGTAAACACAGTAAGAAGTCTCGCTCACCTGACGAAGGGGCAAGCCCCAAAAGTTTGTGGGTTTACTATCAAATAAATTGGTTGGACTTTAACCTGGTGTTGTGAGACTTCTTGCAGATATGTGTCTCAGACAGATATTTATGTCAATAAGTACTTGGACAAAATTAGCAATTAAAATACTTCACAAGTGAGTATTATATATCTGAGAAAATTAACTGAAACCACAAACCTCATTCTTGTCCAAACAAGTATTCCTTATCGTCTAGCAAATTCTTGCACTTGCATCCCCTGGCCTTGATTCGCATCTACATTCCTACCCGTTGAAATGCAAAGAGAGCAAAAACAGCAATTTTATGTTTGCAGACAGCTACTGTGGTCATACGAGGGCAAACAAAGCGTGACTTCCCTCGCTGGGTTCTCAAATCTCCTGTCTGAATCGTCTATACTTGGTGCCATTTATGTTGCCTGATAATCAAATCTTGATTTGGTCCTTGGTAGTTTTGTACTGCTAAAGGCACCCCATAGTGTAAGGGCATATGACTTACAATTGGGGTCACTATCTTTTATGGTGACAATCCAAATTCTCTTGTTAATTGCACAAAATTCATGGATTTTTGTTTACTATCTGCAATTTGATGGCAGGATTGTTCCTGGAAAAATGAAATAGTTAGGAAATGTATTCTTTTGGCTGATCATCTTGTTGTATTTTTGTGTCACCTTTGGTCAAGAACCTGTCGTTTACTAAATGAGTAGGTTTTAAAATTTGATCAACTTCATCTGTGTCAACATCAAGCTTTCTCATTTTAGATAAATCACTTCTTAAATACAAAGAATTTTTTTTGACAAATTCCTCCTCCACCCTTATATTTTTTCCCCTGGCCTCAATTCGCATGTCCTTTACTTCCTTTAAATCATCCCATTTTGACCAAGCTTCCGGTCGTCCTCCTTAATCACAGACTTCTTGACCCGTCACATTTTCTCCGTGCCTGTTTCAAAAACACAGGATCTGCGTATACAGTAAACACATTGTACAACTCTGATTGGGATAGGTTACCCTAGATTTCCTAGATAGTTTACTGATAGCGTGGACTTGAACCTCAAAGAACTTCACCTTTTCCCTCGTTCAAAAAGAACGATTGCGCAGTGCCAAATTTGTTTAGGATCTTGTGATAACGTGCCCAAATTCCTTTGTCATGTGCCTAAAAAGTGATTGTGCAACTGATTCATTTTCTTTTTCATTACTTTCTGTCGTAGAGAGATTTCTAAAAAGGAAAGGCACAGCTTGTTATCATTACTTCTGTGAATTAGTTTATGAACAAGCAGAGTTCAAATTGCTGCAATCAGTTGATTTCCTAATCTTGTGACTAAACCCACAAAGTGCTGTGTCATAGTAACACACAGGTGTTTGTTGAAATTGCTGGGGGAGTTCAAATGAGAAATGATGACTAACTTGCATGTGATATTTTGAAGTACATTTAACCCAGGATCATTTTGAAGTGTAATTATTAAAGCCTGTCGAGTGTGGAACTTTTCAGGCTAGCAAGTGGTCAAAAGCTTTAATCAGAGTGCAGATTTTGCATAGAAGATAGGAGTAGAAGGAGGCCATTCAGCCCCTCGAGCCCGCTCAGCCGTTCATCACGGTCGTGGCCGATGGTCCAACTGAATAGTCAAATCCTGCTTTCTCCCTATAACCGTTGATCCTGTTCACCCTAAGTGCTGTTTCTAGCCACCTCTTGAATACATTGTGTTTTGGCATCAATTACTTCCATTGGTAATGATTTCCACAGGCTCACCACTCTTTGGATGAAGAAATGTGTCCTCGACTCCATCCTGAATGGTCTATCCTGTATCCTCAGACTGTGACCGCTAGTTCTGGACACTTCCACTATCAGGAACATCCTTCCTGCATCTAGTACTGTTAGAATTTTATAAGTCTCTGTGAGAGTCTCCCCCCCTCATTTGTCTGAACTCCAGCGAAAACAATCATAACCTAGTAAATCTCTCCTCGCGCATCAGTTCCGCCTTTGTTGGAATCAGCCAGGTAAACCTTCGCTGCACTCCCTAAGAGCAAGAACATCTTTCCCTGCGTAACAGCCCTTGTATATTGTCTATATAAGATTATAAACCACCCCTTTTGACCTTGGAATGTCCAAAAGCATTTTATGGCCAATGGAGTGCATTTTTGAAATGTAACCTTTGTTATAATGTAGAAAAAGTGGTAAATTAAATCAGAACGAACTTAACAAGCTCACATAAAACAGCAATGAAATAAAGACTAGAATTTTTTGGCAAATATATACTTTGTTCATAAAATATCTGCAGAAACATTACAGTCATTCCAAAATGGCCGTCACACAATATCCAAGTTCTTTACATCATCAAGTAACACCTTTTGAGATGCTTCAGTACAGTCAAAGAAACATTACAGACGTTGTAAAATGGTCCTTACAAATGGCGCAAAAGTATTTAAAGGTTGCCTACGTTGAACAAGTTGTACTCCGAGGTGCTTTAGTACAACTGAGTTTTACGTTGAGGGCACTTGCATAACAGCCACGGTGCTTTAGTCAGCCTTCAGGTCTATGCTTTAGCCGGCCATCATGAGCCGGTACCATGTTTTTGCTAGACCAACTATGAACCAATAAAGAAATTTTTCCTGGCTATTAGTCTGTTTATAAAGAGCACCATCTTGGCAGGTTAATTGAATATGGCTACTAACTTCAAATTTTATTATGTTCTGGGATTTAGTACCATTATAAATGTTTGGTCATATCTAATTTTTCAACACATCCAGTGATCATGATGATAGCTGACCAGTTCTTACAAGTCCCTTAAATAGGACAACTGCAATCATCAGGCGACTGAACTTTGTTATTTGTTGTTAGGATGTGGGGAGACACTCTCAAAATGAAGTAATGCCTTGAAGGCATTAAGAATTAACCATGTACTATGGGACTGGAGTCACACGTAGATAAGATCTGATAGCTGTTTCTTTTCCTTACAAATGGTTACAAATGACGTTAGTGAACCAGTTGGATGTTTACGGCAATACGGCAGCATTCCTGTTGTGCCCGTCTATAAATTTACCAGATTTATCGATGAATGGTTTGCTGTAGCACAGAAGGAGGCTATTTGGCCTGTATGTCTGTGCCAGTTATTTAAAATAATCATATAATTAGTTCCACTCCCTGTTCTTTCATGATAGCCCTACAGATATTTTCCTTTCAAATATATATCAAAAAGCCTTTTGCAAGTTATTATATTCTACTGTCTGTTTGGATAGCATATTCAAGATCATCGCACGCTAAATTAGTACATTTAAAATAATTCTTCTCACCACTGTTTTCTTCGTCAATTATCTTAGATGTTTCCTCCAATTACTGACTCTTCTGCCACTGCAGAGTTAAATTTATGCCGTGCCATTTTGTGTGGTACTGGACTAGCAACCCAATGACCCATAACCAATCGACTACCAGCCCTAGCATGAATGTTGGACTCTCGAGTCCTTGAAAGGCCTTTGGCATCTGTGAACCTTAGCCAAAACGTGAATAGTTTCCTCCGATAGAAATGGGAAAGGAGGAGATGCGGCAGCAAAGAAATAAAAATGACAACAGGCACAGTGAATCCTTTATCTGTCAAATCATTGAGCACATGTTCCTAGTTATACAGAGACATAGAAGTTTAGATCTGAGGAAAGTGCTATTGAATCATATTTTTAGTGAATGTGGACTTCATTGATGAAGCTTGTGAACAAATTTGCTTTTTATGACCAATAGTTTAAATGAGGTCAGCATTTCCTGTGTCCACTTGAATTATTGAAAGCTGAAGGACCGTTACAGTTGTGGGTTTTAGTCCTTCCAGATGTGAATGGAATTGAGATTGTGATCAGCTGTGATCTAATTGGATGGCAGAACAGCCCCAAGGAGCTTAACTCTGTTCCTATTTTATCAAATCTTACATCAGCCATTTCAGTTTTCCCTCCGATTTGAGAATGTTCTTGGTGACTGTAAATAGTGGACTGTGTATTGTGCAATGAGAAAGGATTAGCTGGCAATAAAGTTGTGGGGACAGATGACCATTATATGATGTAATTTTTTTTATCAATGTCACTGCATATGGCTACGTATATTGAGGAGAGATATTAGCACTGACGAGGTGGAATCTGTATGGGTCAAGTTAAGAAATACCCAAGAGCAAAAAACATTTGTGAGGGTGTTATACAGACCACCAAACTAGTGGTAATGTTGGAAGAGCATTAGATAGGAAATCAAAGATCTATGTGTTAAAGGAACATCTGTGATTATGGGTGACTTTAATTTACACACAGATTGGGTGAGTCAAATTAGGCACAGTACAACTGAGGAGTAATTTCTGAAGTATATATGGGACAAATACATTGAAGAACCAACAAGTGAATAGGCCGTCTTGGACTGGGTATTGTGCAATGAGAAATAATTAGTTGGCAATCTAGTTTGTGAGGATGGGTGACCATAATACGATAGAATTTTTTTCTCAAGGTGGATCGTGAGGTAGTTGATTCTGAGACCAGGATCTTGAATCTTAATAAAGGCAACTATCATGGTACGAGGTATGAGTTGGCCAGGACGGACTGGGAAACGTTACTGAAAGGAAGGACCGTGCACAGGCAATAGCAGACATTCAAGGAACTAGAAATAGGTGAACTCCAAAAGTTGTTTATTTGTATCTAACGCAAGAATGGAGAGGGAACTGTGGTCATGCCATGGCATGCAAGGGAAATTAGAGATAGTATTAGATTCAGAAAAGAAGCAAACAAATTGGCAAGAAAAAGCAATAGACCTGAGGATCGAGAGCAGATTAAATTTCAGTAAAAGCAGACCAAGGGATTGATGAAGAGCAAAATAGAGCATGAAAGTAAGTTAACGGGGAACATAAATCTGACTGAAAGTTTCTATGGGTACGTAAAGAGAAAAGGATTGACAAAAACAGGTAAAGCCTTTAACAGTCAGAAACAGGGGAATTCGTAACTGGGGACAAAGAAGTGGCTGATGAACTAAATTTGAACTTTATTCCTGTTCTTCGCAATGACAGAAGTAATGTACCGGAAGTTCTGAGAAATACAAGTTTTAGTGAAGAGCTGAAGAAAATCTTTATTATAGAGAAATATATTTTGGGGAAGTTAACGTGATTGAAGGTGGGCAAATCTCCAGGGCCTTAATCTATATCCCAGAGTACTTAAGGAAGTTGCCTTAGAAATAGTTGATCCGTTGGTGGTCATCTTTCAAAATCTTTGAATTCTGGAATGGTTCCTACAGATTGGAAGGTAACTAATGTACGCCCACTATTCAAAAAGGGAGGTCGAGAGCAAACAGGATACTATAGATCAGTGAGCCTAACATTGCTAAGTTGCTAGAGTCCATTATCGAGGATTTCATAACGCAGTGATATAATCAGACAGAGTCAGTATGGATTTACAAAAAGGTAAATTGTGTTTGACAAATCTACTGGAACTCTTTGAGAATGTAGCTATTAGAGTTGACCAGGGAGAACCGGCAGATATGGTTTAATTAGACTTTTAGAAGGTTTTCGACAAGGTCTCACGTAGCAGATCTCTATATAAAGTTAAAGTGCGTGGAATTGCAGGTGGCATAGTGAGATGGACAGAGTGCTGGTTAGCAACAGGAAGCAATGAGTTGAAATAAATTATTCTTTTTCCGATTGGCAGCCAATGACTAGTGTGGTACCACAGGGATCTGTGCGAGGACAGATTATGTTCACGTTACGTATTTGGCCGAAAGGACTAATCGCATTTGTATCAAATTTGCAGATAAAATGTTTGGGAGGGTGAGCTGTGAGGAGGATACAGAGGTATTTCTGTGTGATTTGGACAGGCTGATTGAGTGGGCATATGCATGGCAGGTGCAGTATAATGTGGATAAATGTGAGGGTATCCACTTTGGAAGCAAAAATAGGAAGGCAGATTATTATTTGAATGGTTGTAAATTGAGAAAGGTGGATACTCAGTGAGACCTTGGTGTCCTCGTGCATCAGTCGCTGAAAGTAAGCACACAGGAGGCAGTAAAGACGTCAAATGTTAAGTTAGCCTTCGTGGCAAGAGGATTTGAACGTCGGGATAAGGATGTTGGTGAGGTTACACCTGGAGTATGATGTGCAGTTTTGTGTCCTTATCTGAGGAAGGATGTCCTTGCTACGCAGAGAAGGCTTACCAGGCTAATTCCTGGGATAGCAGGTCTACCACATGAGGAGAGACTAAGTCGGTAAGCAGTTTAAAAGAATGAGAGGATCTCATAGAAACTTGTAAAATTCTCACAGGATTAGGCAGGGTAGATTCAGAAGGAATGTTCCCGATGTTTAGGGAGTCTCGAATGAGGAGTCATAGTTTGAGGATAAGGAGTAAACCTTTTAGGGCTGACGTGAGGAGAAATTTCTTCACCCGGAGAGTGGCAAATCTGTGAAATTCACTATCGCACAAAGTAGTTGAGGCCAAAACATTGTGTGATTTCAAGAAGGAATTAGATATAGCTCTAGGGGCTAAATTGACAAAGCTATTTTAGCTTCGTTTAGCTCACTGTGAAGCAGACAACTGTTCAGCCTTTCCAGACACTGTCCCATACAATTAAATAGAATTGTTGAATTAATCTCCACCTACAATTTTATTGTTCAGGCTTCTTAGGCACATACTCAAATCTCAGATTTAGATGCTTCGGATAGCTGAATTCAGTTTCTCCTGGTGCTGCAAAACCACCTCTCTGGCAATGACTCAGCACTACTTTCTTGAAGAAAAGGACAAACAAGTGAAGGTTCAATTCTGTCTTGTTCCTCAATATAGAGCTACGTCAGCAGCAGTTGCAGAGCACTGTACCAGCCTGATTGACTCTCGCCTTAAAGGATGGTAGCCTGTTATTGTGGAAGTGGAAGTTGGCAGGATTGCTGTAAAGAATAAAGCAGGCAAACCAGATTTCAGGCAAAACATTTTGATTTGAAAGTCCCTTGGGTGATCAGTTTAAGAGTTAGCCTGAACATAACGTCTGTGCTTCGACCTTCTGATTTTACATACTAGCTTGAGATAACCGCTGAGCTGAGGTGTGCTGATAACTGTACATGCAGTAACCACAATGGATTTTATGAATGGTTTACTACAGAGCGCACTTCAACTGAATGCTGCTAATTATTGTTTGTTTTACTTATTGAATAGTTTTTATAGAACTGCTGCTCTTTTTAAGCTTGACACTTCCGTAGGCCACCGGCCTCTGTCAGCTATGTCTCAGTAGTTAACTTACTCTGATCAAACCCCATTCCAGAGATGAAGCACACAATCTAGGTTCGTTCCAATGCAGCACTGAGGGACAGCTGCACTGTCAGAGGTGCCATCTTTTGGATGAAACATTCAAGCCAGGCCATATCTGTCTTTCCAGATGGACATAAAAGAGCCCACAACGTTATTCGAGAAAGAGCAGGGGAATCATAACTCCTTGTCCTGGCCAATGTTCATCTCTCAACTGCTACCACTAAAGCTGATGATCTGGTCATTATCACGATATTGTAAAAACAAATGCAGTGCAGAAGATCCTGCATATGCATGGAATACCCTGTTCTGCTTGCCACGCCTCAGGTCCTGAATTGGATTTGGATCAGCAACAGTGCACTGCATTACTCCCAACAACATGCTGGAACCCGGACTTAAAAGTGCAAAGCTGTTTCCAAATCTGTGTCCCTCGACATTTGTCAAGATTTGGCAGCATTTTGGGAAATCGAGTAGTACTGTTTAATCTTTTCACCGTAAAATTCAGTGTCTAAATGTCGTCCTTGTATTAAAGGCATAAAACCCTGTATAAAGGGTTCAACTTTTACTCATAATTAACATAATTGAGAATATTGGATCTGGGAAAGAGTTATTCATGGTTAAACTTTTTTGTTGTGACTTGAGTTTAAGTGAGAGGGCATTTTCCTATTGACACTGCCAAACTGTTTGTGAATAAATCTGCTTTGAATTGTGGCACGGGTTCATTGCCCAACTTTGCCAACTTCAAAACTGCAAGATTCTAAGACACTGACTTCTGGGTGCAAGTTTGGTACCAGCGTAATGCTGGGTATTTTCACCTCTACAATTCTAAATATCAAATATAACGATAAAAGACAACATGTCCTTTGCTCCTCACTTCCCCAGCAGCCTCTTGAATACATCTGTCTTGTTTATCTCAACCACTAATCACCTAGCAAGTTCTGTTTGGGTAAAGAATTTTCTCCTGAATTCTATATTTTGTTAATAACTATCTTGTATTAATAACCCTGAGTTTTCGTC
Source organism: Carcharhinus amblyrhynchos (assembly GCF_965287045.1). Taxonomy (NCBI): domain Eukaryota; kingdom Metazoa; phylum Chordata; class Chondrichthyes; order Carcharhiniformes; family Carcharhinidae; genus Carcharhinus; species Carcharhinus amblyrhynchos. The sequence goes on along the minus strand of NC_137346.1, from coordinate 40,054,128 downwards.
TCCCTGACAAATGATTTGATTTATTGTCACATATATTGGGAAGATTGTTGTTTGTTGCGTGCTATATAGATAAAGCATACTGTTCATAGTACATAGGGGAGAAGGAAAGGGGAGGGTGCAGAATGTAGTGTTAGAGTAATAGCTAAGGTGTAGCGAAAAATCAGCTTAACATCTGATAGGTCCATTCAAAAGTCTAATGGCAGCAAGGAAGAAGCTGTGTTGAGTCGGTTGGCACGTGACCGCAAGCTTTTGCACCTTTTTCCCAATAGAAGAATCTGGAAGAGCGCATGTCTGGGGTGCATGGGATCCTTGCTTGTGCTCGTGAAGTGTAGATGGAGTCAATGGGTGGGAGGCTGGTTTGTGTGATGGACTGGGCTATATTCACAACCCTTTGAACGTTAGACCCTTAGAGGATGAGAGGGGGGACTTAGTGGTAGGGGATGGGGAAATGGCTGAGACCTTGAATAACTTTTTTGTTTCGGTCTTCACGGAGGAGGACGTGAATAATTTGCCGGGTGTTAGCGATGGAAAGATGGTAGGAGCGGAGGGCCTGAATGACATTATTGTTACTAGAGAGGCGGTGCTCGACAGACCGGAGGGACTGATTGTGGACGAGTCCCCAGGACCGGATGGAATGCACCCGAGGGTTCCGAAGGAAACGGCGGAGGTGATAGCGGATGCCTCGGTGATTGTTTTCCAAACGTCGCTGGATTCCGGGGAAGTGCCGGAAGATTGGAAAACGGCTAATGTTACGCCGTTGTTTAAGAAGGGTGGCAGGCAAAAGGCAGGGAATTATAGGCCGGTTAGTTTAACGTCTGTTGTAGGTAAAATGTTAGAATCCGTGATCAAGGAGAAAATAGCGAGGCATCTTGAGGAGAATTGTTTGATAGAGCAGACGCAGCACGGTTTCATTAAGGGGAAGTCGTGTCTGACGAATTTTTGTTGGAGTTCTATGAGCATGTGTCTAGGGCGGTGGATAGAGGAGAGCCAGTGGATGTGGTGTTTCTTGATTTTCAGAAGGCGTTTGATAAGGTGCCTCACAAGAGGTTATTACAGAAGGTCAGGGGGCATGGAGTTGGGGGTAGGGTGTTAGCGTGGATAGGGGATTGGCTGTCAAATAGGCAGAGAGTGGAGGTCAATGGGTGCTATTCGGATTGGCAGTTGGTGACTAGTGGAGTGTCGCAGGGGTCGGTGCTGGGGCCTCAGCTATTTACCATTTATATAGATGATCTGGAGGAGGGAACCGAGTGTACGGTGTCGAAATTTGCTGACGACACCAAGATTGGTGGAACGGCAAATTGCGCGGAGGGTGTGGAGAGTCTGCAGAAGGATCTAGATAGGCTGGGCGAATGGGCCAGGAGCTGGCAAATGGAATTTAATGTTGGCAAGTGTGAGGTTGTCCACTTTGGTAGGAATAATGGTAGGAAGGACTATTACTTACATGGCGAAAAACTGCAGCACGCGACGGTGCAGAGGGACCTCGGGGTCCTTGTGCATGAGTCGCAAAACCCCAGCCTGCAGGTGCAGCAGGTGGTCAGGAAGGCAAATGGGATGCTGGCCTTCATAGCGAGGGGGATTGAATATAAAAGTAGGGAGGTCTTGCTGCAGCTGTGTAGGGCATTGGTGAGGCTGCAGCTGGAGTACTGCGTGCAGTTTTGGTCGCCGCACTTACGCAAGGATATGTTGGCCTTGGAGGGAGTGCAGAGGAGGTTTACTAGGCTGATACCGGAGTTGATGGGGTTGAACTATGAGGAGAGGCTGAATAAACTAGGCTTGTACTCGTTAGAGTTTAGAAGAACGAGGGGAGATCTCATTGAGACGTATAAGATGATGAATGGGATGGATAGGATAGAGGTGGAGAGACTCTTCCCGCTCAGAAAGGACAGTCGGACTAGAGGGCACAGCCTTAAGATAAAGGTGGGGGGGGGGGGGCGATTTAGAACAGAGTTGAGGAGGAATGTCTTCACTCAAAGGGTGGTGAATCTCTGGAATTCTCTGCCCGCTGAAGTGGTGGAGGCTGCCTCGCTCAATATTTTTAAGACGCGGGTTGATGGGTTTTTGATAAGCGAGGGGATTAAGAGTTATGGGGAGAGGGTGGGAATGTAGAACTGAGACACGACAGATCAGCCATGATCTTGTTGAATGGCGGGGCAGGCTCGAGGGGCTAGATGGCCTACTCCTGCTCCTGTTTCTTACGTTTCTTAGTAAATGGAAGTATTGTATTCCATCCTTCCCGTGCCCCTATATCTCTCTGAGTGAGACATCCAGATTTCATGTAGCTATCTTCTCATGTTATGTCGCACAAATCTTTTGTTAATGAAAACTGTTTTCGAAAAGGGAGTTTGTTGGGAAAATTAAAAGCAGAAATTAGCATTTTACAGAAGTGATGATTTGTTTCTTGTTTTAACAGCTTTATCAGTAAGGAACATGGATTCTTCTGAAGTGGAATCTGGGGCATCAACGGCAGGCGGCGATGCAGAATCTTCTGTGGTGGTAGAAGAATCGATATTTAGTACGCTGGACATTTTTTTATTCTCCCTTATTGCTGGATTTGCAATTTATTGGTTTGTCTTTAGAAAGAAAAAGACGGAAATTCCAGACTACAGAACACTTCAGCCGCAGTAAGTATTTAAACAAAAATGCCTGGAGAGTATTCTTTGAGAACTAATTGATGTCTTGTGGAGAGCTCCACAAAAATATTGAAACTCAACCAGATTTTTGTTTTGCAACCTACTGCCAAAGTAGGTGGAGTGGAGATGCATCTCCACTCCACCACTGAGACTGTCAAATTCAAACTCCTAAACATATCCTGACTTTGCCTCTTTGTTACTTCTAGACTCAAACTATTCCAAAGTACTTGCGGCCAACCTCCAATCTTTCACCCTCCATAAATTTGACTTCATCTGAAACACTGCTTAACTTGCAGCAAATCTCATTCACCCACCACCCTGAACTTGCTGACCTACATTGGCTCCTGGTTGAGCAACACTTTGGTCTCAAAGTCTTCGTCCTTGTTTTCAAAACCTTCCACGGCCTCTTCCCGCCATACCTCTGTAATCTCTTCGTGCCCGACAACTCATCTTTATTCCTCCAATTCTGCCCTCTTATACATCCCAAATTTAATCACTCAACCCTTGGTGGCTGTGCCTTCAACTGCTTAGATTTGATTTATTGTCGTATGTATTTGCATACAGTGAAAAATATTACTTCTTGCACGATGTACAAACAAAGCACACCATTCATAGAGAAGGCGAATGCGGTGTTACAATCATAGCTAGAATATAGAGATAGATCAGCTTAACACCTGGTAGATCCATTCAAAAGTCTGATGGCAGCAGAGAAGAAGCTGTTTTGAGTCGGTTGGTATGTGTGCTCAGACTTTTGTACCTTTTTCCTGACGGAAGAAGGTGGAAGACGGTACGTCTGGGAAGACAGTATGTGTGGGATCCTTGATTATGATCGCTGTTTTTGGAATCATAGAACCCTACAGTGCAGAAACAGGCCCTTCGGCTCATCGAGTCTACACCGACCACGATCCCACCCAGGCGCTATCCCCATATCCCTACACGTTTACCTGCTAATCCCTAACCTACACATCCTAGGACACTAAGGGGCAATTTTAGCACGGCCAATCAACCTAACCAGCACATCTTTGGACTGTGGGAGGAAACCGGAGCACCCGAAGGAAACCCACGCAGACACGAGAATGTGCAAACTCCACACAGACATTGACCTGAGCTGAGAATCAAACCCAGGTCTCTGGAGCTATGGAGCAGCAGTACTCACCGCTATGCTACCGTGCTACCCACAATTTGACTTCAAATTTCTGAGGCAGAGGGAAGTGTAGACAGCGTCAGTGGATGGCAGGCTGGTTTGAGTGACAGACTGGACTTCGTTCATGATTCTCTGTAGTTTACTGCAGTCTTAGAAAGGATGCTTTCTGTGGTGCATCTGTATAAGTTGATGAGAGTTGTTGCAGACATGCCAAATTTTCTTAGTCTCCTGAGAAAGTAGAGGTATTTGTGGACTTTAACTACAGTGTCAGCGTGGAGGGGCCATGACAAGTTGTTGGTGATCCGGACATCTAAAAACTTGAAGCTCTTGACCATTTCTACTTCATTCCCATTGATGTAGACAGGAGCATTACCCTCCTCTATGCTTCCTGAAGTCGATTTTTGTTCCTTTCTGTACTTACGTGGTTTGTAGATATTTCTGTAATCTACTGTCCTCTCGTTCTTCAAGTAAGTCCTGATATAAACGGAAGGCGCATTAATTTAAACAGTCCTGATTTCTCCTCTTTCCACTCATCCGTAAACAAAAAGATGTTTTTGATTTTTGATTCCTCCTTTAGAAGCGGTGCCCTATTTTCCTATCCCTTTAGTTGGGCGGTGAACTCGATCCTTTATTAATAACACTACAGCAAACTCGAGATAAGGTAAAATAAGAGGGCTGGCGTATTTTACACACTCTCTCAAAACCTGGCAAAGGATTTTGTAACGTCCAACCTCAGGGAAAGGGGTACAGAGCAAGGCTACGGCAAGAATAAGAGTTGCGGTTTCATGTGGGTCCACATCCAGAATGAAAAATCCAATGGTGTGTTCCAACACGGTGGTACAGTGGTCAGCACTGCAGCCTCACTGCACTAGGGACCCAGATTTGATTCCACCTCAGGTGACTGTTTGTGCGGAGTTTGCATATTCTCCTTAGTTTCCTACCACAATCCAAAGATGTATAGGTTCGGTGAATTGCCCATAGTAAATTGTTCCTTAGTATTCAAAGCTGTGTATGTTAGGGGATCTAGGGGTTAAGTACATGGTCTTCCAATTATAGGTTATGATTAAGATGCTGTTTTGGAGAGTTGATGCAGCCTTGATGGCCAAATGGCTGCCTTCTGCATAGAGGGATTCTGTAGTTCTACAGAGATCAGCTAACTGAAACTGCTGTAAGGAGATTTGTCTTTCCAAAAGCGAGGTATTACTTAATGCAGCAATACGGAAGTTTCAGCGGTGTACTGTGAATGATGTCCAGGCAAATTACAGGGGCGTACTTCTTTGCGCTGCTGTGTGTTGCATGGGTTCAATTCCACACAGTAATTTTACAGGTTCTGGGAAGAGATCATGTGACATATCTCCCACTTCTCCTGGGATGTTGGACAAGGGTATTCCACCCCCAGGCCTGGAATCTTGAGAGTTTAATAGATGGGTCAGTTCCCTAATGTCCTTGCGAACATATTGTTTCTATTTCTGTTGGCCAGAGTGAAGTCATTCCGTTAACCATGTCAAGGAGATTGGTGGAGTTTTTTAGAAATTGAAGTTCTCCAGTCTCTCTCCAGATAACAGCGTCCCTGATCCTAGAAATTCTTCTGCTGTGAATTATGGTTAGTCAGGCATGCCAGGGTAAAGCCTTTGTCTATTTTTACAAGAAAGATGAATTTATAAAGTAGCCAAGTTGATATATATTTTCTTTCCTGTGTCCTTGCTTGTATGTCTCCTGGTGTGTCCGAGTTCTTTTATTGCAGCACTCTGTTGCTATCTTTCAGCTTAATATTTGTACGCGATAGGACAGCAGCCCAGTGGGCGAGTTAATGAGTTTGAGAACTCGGACCCTCTCGACTGTTGTAGTTCATGGATTTAAAAAAAGCTTAGAGTGAGAGACTGGGACCTTGGAGAGATTGTGGGGAAGGCTTAGGCTGTTTGAGAATATAGTAAATCACTTGGGGCCTGGCTGCACTTGTGGGCTCTGATCTCGCTGTGCTAATTTTTTTTGAGCAGCGGGCCAGGAGAATTTTGCAGCAGGTAACGCGTGGGATTTACGCACACGTTCGCATCCCGATAGTATGTCTCAGCGCCAGATTTCTGGTGGCTTCTGGTCCACGCTGGAAATCAGCAGGAAGGCACGGAACTAATTTAAATACTCAAATATACTTTAAATGTGACTAGCGGGCCCGGATTGCAGTCTCCAGGCCCACTAGCCTCTGCTCTCCCCACCCGCCTGCCTGCCGCCACCCACCCCTGCCCCCGCCCCCAGAGTGGTTCACTCCAGTGGGATTTAAAGTAGCTCCTAATTAACAGGGAACTAGCAGCCCGACCCCTGTGCCTACACACTGTTCCCCTTTGTTCACCCACTACTACTTCAAAATCCTCCCAATAAATTGGTTAAACGTGATTTGCCTTTCAAAAACTATATTGAGTGAGCCCGATTACCTTGACTTTATCTAAATGCCCTGCCATTACCTCTAGCTTCTAACATTTTCCTTATGTCAGATGTTATGCTAAGTGGCCTATAGTTTCCTGCCTCTTGTCTCATTTTCTTTTGAATAAATGAGTTATATTTGCTATTTTCCAATCTAATAGGACCTTCCCTGGATCTAGGGAATTTGGGAAAATTAAAACAAGCAAATCGACTATCTTACTGCCACTTTTTTTAAGATCTTAGGATCAAGTCCATCAGGATTTGTAATTTGATTGTAATTTTCTTGTTCCTCTCTTCCATTTCCTGCTTTGCATCTATTTCTAGGAGACTAGTTAGATCGTCTGTAGTGAAGATCGATGCAAAATACCTGTTCAATTCATCTGCCGTCTCTCCTTATTTTTTATAATTAATTCCCCAGACTCGGTTTCTGTAGGACCAGCGCTCACTTTCTTTTTATATTTCTGGTTAGCTTGATCTCATCATTTTTCCCTCAGTATTAATCTTACTAGTCATTTACCCAGTCTTCTGACCTGCCACCTATTTTGTTTGCTTCAGTTTGTTTAAGCTTTTTTAGTTAACTACAGATGGTTGGTCCTCCCCTTGGATTTTTTCTTTCCTGTTGAAAATGTATCTACCCTGTGTGTTCTGAAATATTCCCTCCAATATCTGCCACTGCATCTCTATTGACCTATCACTTTTTCCAGTTAGCTTCAGCTGTGCTTTCATGCCATCAATTTTGCACTTATTTAAGTTTGAAATAGTAGTCTTGGGTCAGCTCTTTTCTCCCCCTCACTGAATGTAAAATTCAAAAATATTATGATTGCTGCCACCATGACGCACCTTCACTGAGTTCATTAATTAGTACTGAGTCTAGAACAGCTCGCTCTCTGGTTGATGCCGGAACGTGCTGTTATAAAGAGCTGTCTCTAAAGTATCCCATGAATTCCTAATCAAGGTTACCTTTATCTTTTTAGAATTTATATTTTGATTAAAACCCAATGACTATCGCTACAGCTTTCTTACAAGATCGCATATTTCTTCCTTTAAACCCCCTCCTACTGTGGTTTTATAAGGGGGTCTGTACACCATTCCCACAATTGTCTTCTTGCCTTCTTCATTTCTAACTTCAACTCAAATCCCTTCTGCACCCTGGTTTCCTGAAGTTAGATCTTCCTTCGTGTGCTACTGCCACCATTAACGAACCTTTTCACCTTTTTCCTAGCTTCCTGACCTCCTAAATGTCAAGTACCCTGCAGTAATCAGATCCCAATCTATGTCATCTTGCAGGTGTCTCTCTAATAGAAGCAAGCCTAATTTGAAATCTATTTACGCTACTTTTATTTATTCGTGGGATATGGGCGTTGCTGGCTGGCCAGTGTTTATTGTCCATCCCTAGTTGCATGAGGAGTTGAGAGTCAACCGTGTTGTGGATCTGGAGTCACATGTAGGCTAGGCCAGGTAAGGACAGTAGATTTCCTTCCTTGAAGGACATTAATGAACCAGATGGGTTTTTCTGACAATCGACAATGCTTTCACGGTCATCAATAGATTCCTAATTCCAGATTTTTTTTTGTATTGAATTCAAATTCCGTCATCTGCCACGGTGGGATTCAAACCCAGAACGTTAGCCAAATTTCTGAATTAATAGTCTAGCGATAATATCACTAGGTCATCGTCTACCAAGTCTGCCTCCTGCTGTCGGTTCATCTGTTTTGTTTTGAATCGTGTGCATTTAAATATAAAGTCTTTAGTTTTGTAATTTTATTATTTTGCAACCTCTAACCTTAGCTGCTGACATAGTCTCGGATTTGTATTCTCTGTCCCTTACTGTTATCATGTCTGTTTATCATTTGCTATATTAATACCGTGCCACCTTGCCTTGTCTTTACTCTTTGGTTTACTACATCTTTCCAAATTTGTTCCTTTGCTCACATTGTTTAATTTAAAACCCTCTCTACTTCCCTAGTTACACGGTTTGCTAAAACATTGTCCAAACACAGTCCAGATGTAGACCATCTCGAAGGTAGAGCCTCCACTTTCCTCACTGTAGTGCCAGTGCCCCTAATACCAGAATCTATTTCCACAACAGTCTTTTGAGCCACAAATTTGTCTCATTAATGCTCATTTGCACATAATTTGGAGATCGTCACCTTTTGAGGTTCTGCTTTTCAATTTAGTGCCAAGCTCCTCGTACTGAGTACGCAAAATCTCTTTCCTTCGTCTACACGGACAACTGGATCTTCACGCTCCTACTGTGAGTTCCTCCCCAGCGTTGAGCGGATAGCCTGAACCCTGATACTAGACAGTGAATACAGCTCTCTAGGTTCAAGTTCTAACCCCTACACTGTCCCCTGCTACTACCCTTTCTTTTTGCTCCTCCTGCTTTAACAGCTCCCTGTCCCCTAGTACCATGGCCAGTCTGCAGACTTTGCTTTCATCCACACAGGTTGCAAGGACTTCAAACCTACTTGACAGTTAGAAAGGCTGAGGTTCCTCAACTGTCTGCTCTGCTCCTTTACCTACCTCACTCACAGTCGTGCCTCCTGTCCCTTACTACTGACTGAAGCTGGTGACTCTGTACCAGAAGACAGCCACGCTGTGGAGATGCCGGCGTTGGACTGGGGTAAACACTCCAGTCTTCTGGTGTTCCCAGAAGACAGCCACAACTCTTGGAACAAAGTATCCCGATTATTGCTCCCCCTCCCTAATGCTGTGCAGTTCGGCTTCTAGATCCACGATCTTGATCTGAATTCCTCTAGCTGCTTACACTTTCTGCAAACGTGTTTGTCCCGAATTGCATTGATGTCCAGGAGCTCCCACAATCCACAGCTACAACACAGCACCTGTCCTGTCATTGTTCCTTATGTTGTTTAGTTTAATTTAGTTACTTTCCTAATTAACTTAGAATAATTCCTATGTATACAGGTCAAGAATTCTTTATCCGAAACCCTGGAACCGATTGCATTTTGGTATCCGGATGTTGATGCTAGGCTTACTCGCGTTATAATAGCCTAGGCTTCAGCTAGTTGTAGTCTACAAGCGTTATGTTGCTCCTCCATTTTTTATATACTCTTATATTCTGTACTCCTTACCTGTTAACACTTATTACACCTATAATATAATACTACATTGCTTTACTACCATTAACTGTACGGTCGTTCAAAGAAAATTTGGTTTTTAGGTACATATTTAAAGGATATTTGACTTGGGGCTACAATTTATTGTATTTATTAAATACTGCTACTACTACCTTCAACTTGAGTTACACGTTTCTTAATTCATAATTAGCTTTACAGTTACTTACCAACCAGCTTCTCCCACTGCACTAAAGGAATAAAATAAAGTTAAAGACAACTCTTTCTCATTGAACCTTTTATCAGTCTGCTTGCAATCTCCATTTTTTTTTTCTTCCTTACGTAAGGAAGGTAACTAAAACCGCACAGTACGGTTTCACTAAAGCCGCGTACAACTGCAGCAAAGCTTACATATTGAAACCTTCTGCAGTAAAGGGCAAAATAAAATTTTCTGCTTTGTTTGCTTGCTGTACCTTCTTTTTGACTTTAATTAGCGTGCGAGGATACTCAAATCCTGTAATAGCAACATTTAATGGTGTCTCACCATTTTCTCTTAATTTGCTTTTTCATTCTTCCAACCCAGTGGGATAATTTCACACTTTTCCACATTTATAATCTATCTGTCTCTTTGCCCAATCACTTAATTGGCCTGTATCCCTTTGCAGACTCTGTGTCCTCCTCACAGTTTCCTTTCCCACTTAGCTTTGTATTATCAACAAACTTGGACACGTTATTCTTGATTCACTTATCTGTTTGGAAGAATACAATGGATACGGTGGCCTTTTGGCCCACGTAGTCCATACCGGCCCTCTGCAGGAGGGGGAGGGTCTCACAGAGCAAACGTGGGGGCCGCGACATGAATATTGCTACCTCAGCTGACAGTCGATCAGCAACCGTTTGGATAAAGTTTAGATGCCTGTGGCTAAAACTGTAACCGTTTGTGACAGTATGCTCGAGAAGCACCAGAGAGCAGAAAGCTAATATTGGAATCTAAATTGGATCGAGGAAGACAAACTCAAACTTGCATGCTTCAATATTCCTCTTGAAATGTTAGCGCTTCTCTCTTTCAGATGCTGCAAGACCTGCTGAGATTTTCCAGCATTTTCTCCTTTGGTCTCTCAGCATTGTTGTGCCCAGATCCCCCTCGCTTCCTGATCATGTCCAGGGATGAGGAAATTGCCTCGTGACGGAGGCAATTTGATCCTTTTGGTAAATACGGAAATTTACGACAAAGCTGTGATGTAGTTCCTGGTTCAGATTGCTTCGTTGCAATGCTCTCTGTCCGCTCAGGATTAAAATAAGTTGCTTGCAATTTGCCTCCAGATTACCAGGGATCTTTGGATAGTCTGGTTTAAAATGAGCATGTTAGAGGGGGAGGGGAAAGCTGCTGTTCGTGTGTGACTGAGTTGGCTAGAACACATGCATGTCCTTTAAAAACATTTACCATTGTACGATTGGCTCAGCAAGTACAATTTGTAAAATCGGTCACTGAGATACAATTCCTGTTTTAATTTTTGCACATAGTTAGCAAGAAGGGGTAAGCAGGGAGTGATAATTGTTTCCTGCAGTTTGTTTTCTGTGATCATCTAAATGTGATGCGTCGTTCGTTGGACCGGTGAAAAGAATTGGCGATATGTCACGAGTAGGAATCTTTTATGATGGATTAGGTAACCATAGCAGCAGGCTTCCTCCGTTCAATTCTGAAACAGCTGCCTTTCAGCTGAGTTATTTTCCTCGGGAAGCCATTGGATGTGATGTGGCTGTTGCTAAGGGAAACACGAGTGCCGAAGAGGGGCATGTTGCAGAAAGATTTGTACATAGACGGACAGGCCTGCCAACAACTGTAGAAAATGTAATTAGTTGTTAATGCAGCCACTCGAGTGTCAGTGGATCCTGGCAGGAGTGCAGTTACAGCACGGATACGGATCACGAATCAGTTCATCTGACATCGGGGATTCCACTGGGGAGGTAGAGGTTCGCTGTATTCAAGGATCTTGACTGTGACAGGATGAATCGTCTGTAATATCGGAATAAAGCAAAAACGTAACATATATACAGGGGAGTTCTGCCTAATTTGCAGCTTGTGCGATAGGCTGAGAAACCTGCAGCTGGAACTATGGGCTGCATATACTCTGTTCGCCGGCAGGAAACAGAGCCAAGCAGGTTGGTGTTTTCCAATTAGTTAATGCTGAAAAATAACACTGCTGTAATGATGCAACATAGCAAGACAGCTTGCATTTTGTTGCTTTGTGTTAATTGCGCTAACATACTGATTGCTCAGTTTAAGTTTCTAATTCATTAATGGAATGCGAGCATTGTAGCCCATCGCTAATTGTGCTTTGAAGCGGGTGTGAGTCGCCTTCTTGAGCTGTTGCAGTTCTCGGTGCACCCACGATGCAGCCAGGGAAAGGTCTCCGGGACTTTTGACTCGGTGACGGTGAAGGTTTGAAGTCCGAACGGTGAACGGCTTGGAGGGGAATTTGTAAGTGTTGATGCTTCTATGTGCTTACTATCCTTGTAGGTATTAGAGGTTGTGGGTTTGAAAGGTGTTGCCAAAGGAGGTTTGGTGAGTTACTGAGGTGCACCTTGTATATGGTGTACACACTGCTACAAATCTGTGTCAGTGATAGAGGGAGTGAAAGTTTCAAGGTGGTGGATGGAGTGCCAATCAAGAGGACAGCTTTGTTGGAGATGGTATTGAACTTCTTGATCGTTGCACTCATCTAAGTGAACGTGGAGTATTCCATCACTACTGGCTTGTGCCTTGTTGATGATGAGCAGGGTTTGGGGAGTCAGGAGGTGGGTTACTCACTGCAAAATTCTCAGCCTCTGACCTGCCTGTTTGTCACAGTATTTATATGGTCGGTCCAGTTATGTTTCTGGTCAATAGTAACCATCCTCTCAGGCTGATGTTAGCGGAGAATTCAGTGATGGATAATATCATTGAAAGTCAAGGGGAGATGATTAGATTCTCTCTTGCGGCAGGCAAAAATCACTTCGTCCAAGCTTGAACGTTGTCCAGTTCTGCTGCGTGCGGGCACCGACTGCTTCGGTATTTGAGGCATTGCGTACGGTCCTCGTTTGGTGTCCATGCCTACGGATGCACAAAGTACACCTCGCGAGATAGTTTTAATCTGTCTCCAGACAGTGTGCTGTTTGCCAACGTGCAACCAGAAAAAGACCCTTTGAATCTGGCCATAAGAAATTTAGCACTCCGCTAACAGTGGGATTTACTTGTCGCAGTTGACCCTAAAAGATTTCAGTGTGAAATTGCAGGTACGGCATCTTGAACGGCAGCGGAGGCTCAAAATAAAGAACTGATCATTGCAGGGAAAACTATAAAGTCACGTGCTGACAATTCAAGTTATAGCGTGCATTGATTATCCTGACTTACGTGTGAGGAACAAGCCTATATAAAGTTGAAAGAGAGGTGATGGGGCACTATTTGTTCCAGTTCATTTTCCAGGGATTTGGCCTTGTGTTGCTGAGTAAAGCTTTAAAAACAAGTTAAATTACTTGTCTCCTATATGAAGCAGGAGTTTGCATTACATGGAACGCAGATGGGTAACAGGCTACGAAAATGCTGATTGAGTAGCAAGAATTGGCATTGTAGTCTTCCGTTTCGATTAAAGAGAAATCTCTCTGATCATTTAACTGTCAGGGTGGCATTATTCAGCTCTTGTGGGCATGTTATTCTTTTCTTTCACAGATATGCCCGACTCATTAATTGTCCCTGTTGGATGTAGGAGTAACATTTCACGTAAATAATCTGTTTGCTTTTATATTTTCTGCATTTAGTTAAAATTTTATTGGAATAAATAATCCCATCGCCAAGGTACTTTGAGGGGAACCTGTATGGTTGCACGCTTTCTCTTGAACTTATCCAACGCCTTCCCCACCCAGCCACGTACCAAAACGATGCAGATTTGGACCTCTTTATATCTAGTTCTGTTTTTTTTCTGAAGAAAATGAGATGGGCAACTTCCAAAGAGTCCTGGGCTTCTTGTCTTTCTCTTGAGTTTGTATACATGTGGCAATGGTAGAAATAAAACTGGGTAAAGTGTTAGTGTTGAAGTGCACACCAACAATAACTTTTTCCCCTAACCTAATACAATTGGCCGTCATCACAAAATGAGGAAAAAACATTTCCCATTTGTGTAATTGAGAGAAATTTGAGATTTTCCCTGATGGCAGCTGCCATTTATTCTAATGAATGATCTGTGTAAGTTGGATTCAGTGGCACCTTCAAACTGTGGTGTTCTTCATCATGTGGAGACAAATTTGTTCAACTCCTAATCAGTACCTCTCGCATTAATTTTAGCACTTCACTGCAACTACGTGATCCACGAGTTCAAGGTTGAACATAGTGGGGAATAAGTCATTATGATTCGTACACAAGGGCAGGTTATTCTATCCGCAGTGAGTCAAATTAACAACAAGATTTACAAGTGTTGTCTGGCTTCTTTGGCCAGAACAAATTGTAGTTTGAATAGCCTTTAAAGACTAAACCAGCCACTATAAATCTCGCGTTTGACTCCGATCTACCTGCATAAAAGATTACGTGAGATTGAACAATTCATCTTCTTCCTTCGGGAAAAGGATACAGAAGTCTGAGGTCACGTACCAACTGACTCAAAAACAGCTTCTTCCCTGCTGTCGTCAGCCTTTTGAATGGACTTACCTTGCATTAAGTCGATCTTTCTCTACACCCTAGTTATGACCGTAACCCTACATTCTGCACTCTCTCGTTTCCTTCTCTGTAAACGGTATGTTTTGTCTGTATGGCCTGCAAGAAACAATACTTTTCACTGTATGTTGATACATGTGACAATAAATCAAATCAAAAACTGTAAAGACTAACTGGATGTGCCTATTATGTAATGAATCAGTGTTTCCTCAGATACAGCAATTGACCAGTGACTCGTTTTGAAATCAACAACAGAACATAGGAGCAGAAGTAGGCCATTCAGCGTATTGATCTTGTTCTGTCATTCAATCATATAATTGCTTAATTTCTTTACCTAACAACCAATTTGTTTTTGAAATTTTCAATTGAACTAGCTTGATGGCTTTTTGAAAGAAGAGTTTCTGATTTTCCTGTAGTAGCTTGGTGGGAGCACAGTGGTTAGCACTGCTGTCTCAGTGCCAGGGACCCGTGATCAATTTCAGCCATGGGTCACTGTCTGTGTGGAGTTTGCATGTTCTCCTTTTATCTGCTTGGGTTTCCTCCAGGTGCTCCAATTTCATCTCACAATCCAAAGATGTGCAGGTTAGATGGATTGGCCGTGCTAAATTGCCCCTTAGTGTCCCAAAATGTGTAAGTTAGGGCGATTAGTGGGGTAAATGCGTGGGGTTAAGACAGCGGGGTGGGCCTGGGTGAAATGCCCTGTCAGAAAGTCGACGCAGACTCGATGGGCCGAGTCACCACCTGTACTGTAGGGATTCTATGAAATGCTTCCTGACAACGTCCCTGAATGGCCTACCTTTAATTGTCAGGTATGATCTGGACTCTCTCCCTCTCACTTCCATTAGTTACCTAGTAACTTCAATGAGATCAGCTTTCATATGCAAAGTGTGGCTAGAATGTGGAACTCAACACCACAGGAGGTGTTTGAAGCAAAAGGCTTGGATGCTTTCAAACGCTCAATCTAATGTTAAGGTAACATTAATCTACAGTGACCATAATATGAGTTCAAAGTTAACTTTGCAAAGGAAATGATTCACAGTTACGAAGATTCTGAATTTTAATGAGTCAAATTTTAACAGGATAAAACTGAGCCTGATGTCAGCAAATTGGTCAACATTGTTAGGCAAGACCACTGAAACAGTCGGAGTCTCCCGTTTTGTAACGATTCAACGTTTCCTCGGACGTAGCAATTGATCGGTGTCATGTTTTGAAATCAACACAGGGCGTAGGAGCAGAGTAGGCTATTCAGCCTATCGGAGGAGGAGCTGGACCAGCATTTATTGCCCGTCCCTAATTGCCATTGAACTGAGTGACTTGCTAGGCAATTTAAGTGTCAATCACATTGCTGTGGGTCTGAAGTCATATGTGAGCCAGGCCCTCCCTAAAGGACATTCAGGAAGCAGATGGGTTTGCGCAAAAATTGACCATCGTGTTACGATCATCACTGGACTTTTTAAGTATTGAATTCGGATTTCACCACCGACCGTGGTGGGATTCAAACCTGGCTCCCCTGGCTTTCTGGATCTCTAGTTCAGTGACAATACTGTAACACCGCTGCCTCCCTCCCCCAGGCTTGGTTCCTATAACCTCTTCTTCCCCCTGACACTCAGCCCCTAATTGGCTGCCTGGGTTACATAATAGATTTCCATTCCGCATTTCTTTTTTCTTCAAGTATCTTCTTCTGCACCACTTCTGTAACCGAGTCATCGACCGTTCTTCCCACTTGATATTTTAAATTTTCTCCTCTTCTCCACCAGCCATCTTCCTGCCTGGGTAACTGCTGCATTGAGCCACATGTCTGGTTCCAACATCAGGTTTCTGAAGCACTTGCAGCAATGTTTTTCATTTTGAAGAAACTTTGAAGTAAATGGCTTTGGGGAAGGGGAAAATAGATAAGTGTATGATAGTCGAAGTGCTGGTATTGAGATATCAACCTTGCCTATATGTGAATACTGTAAACCAATAGGACTTTCTTCATCTGAACAAGATAAATATTTTGCCGCAATTGATGGGCAAAAACAAAGTTTTGTGTAGTTGCAACCATTGTAAACCACATTCTCCCTGCACAGATTGGTGTCAGTGGTGCACCTCTGACTCCTTCAAACCAAGTTTCAGAATAGTAACTAAAAGCGACTGCAAGCCCATTCAGCATCGTGATAGACTTCGTCCGTGTGACTTTCTTCAGCCTTTTTGATATTTTTGCTATGTCTTTAGTGTATTTAGTGTTGCATTGCCTACTGTTGGAATGATTTCAATTTTTGGAAAGATAGTTTGTTGGCTCCAAAGTGACAGCTATTTTAAAAAATCAGCACAAAATTAACACCCAAGTAATTAAGTGATAAAATCATTAACTTATATCAGCAATTTTTTAAAAAACCTGTTGTGTGCAGGATTTCACAAAAGAGCGTGTGATTTCTGTATTATCTTCGCATTAACTCTGGAGAATGTTAAACAGTTTAATTTTTCCATGTTTTGGAAGCAACACTATTTTGGTGGTGATTGTAGTGAAGAATGTTTCCCTTTTCTCGGGCCCCAGCAGTGTTGTGAACCCCTGCAGGCTTTTGTTACTGACTGTAAATGAGGTCAAGCCATCAGCTAGCAAAACAAAGGTGTGTTTTAGTATTAATATTAAACTGAAATTCAGATGCTAAATGTTCTCATTTTGGACTAGCCTCGGCGCAGAGCGATACTTCGTCCGTATAAACCGGTCGCGGGAATGTGGGAATTCTCGAGCAGGCTTCTCGAAGAGGCATGCTGAAAACTCTCAGCAGGTTTGGCAGCAAAGCTTTGACAAAAGGTTATCTGGACTCGAAACGTCAGCTCTTTTCTCTGCTTACAGATGCTGCCAGACCTGCTGAGATTTTCCAGCATTTTCTCATTTGGTTTCAGATTCGAGTATCTGCAGTAATTTGCTTTTATTCCTGAAGAGGCGTGGCTGTTTTAGTTGGATGATTTTTGCGGTCTTGTTATATTTTACTCCGTACGATTAGTTGGATTTGCTGTGTCGTCAACCATTTCCCTGGGTTTTTTTTTTATTTCCTGTTTGTCCTCTACCGACCCCACTGAAATTCCTCCAAATAGCAAAGGATTATTATGCTCATTTTAAAAACTGGATCGTGACTCATTTCATACTACCGTAGCAACCGACAGCCTTTCAACCTACCCCTCGTTTACTGGTTTCAACCTCAGGCGATTGAGAATGTACTTTGAGCAGAACGTTTGATGAAGGACTGACGTAGGTAGTTAGGATAGAATCCCTGTAGTGCAGAAGGCAGCCATACAGCCCATCAAGCCTGCACCACTAATAATTGCAACCAGGTCCTACCCTTGTAACCCCACGTATCTACTCTGCTAATGCCCCTGACACTAAGGATCAACTCAGCGTGGCCAACCAACCTAACCCGCGCATCTTTAGAGCTAGTGGATGCTAACTTTGGAACACGGCAGGAGGGATGAGTTTTGGTTGGCCCAGCAAAAAAAAACTGGTCACACACTTAAGGCCAAATAGCTTACTTCTGAGGTGAAAATCTATGTGCTATGAAACTATTACATGATGGAAGAAGTACACTGGAACAAGGCAAGTTTTCTGGTATATATGACTTTTCCTAGTGTACTGGATAACTGTAATGGCTGCTTATAAGTCATTGGGTGAAAAGTATTTTACCATTCATTGAGCTCCTTTTCAGGCAGCAACGTGACATTTACGGAGCAGATATTGAAGAACAACTCTAAAGAAAGCTCAATTATCTTGTTTGAATAATCGGTTTATGTTGTGTTTGCAGGGTACCAACAATACGAGAAACCAGTTTCATTGAAAAGATGAAGAAAACCGTAAGTGCATTTTTCACTTATATTCTGTGGCATGGGCACGAATCAATTCCCACTATTTATTTTCCCCAGTTACCTTTCATTAGTTTCAACGTGCCCTACTCGTTAGGTTTAAACTTGAGTTGTGCTCTGGATAAACATTTTTACTATCCTGTACAACTCCTTTAAAAACCTCTGTTAAACCAAAGGGGCCAATATCTTGATCTCGCTCCATATCTTCTCTGATACTTCGGACTGGAAATGTGGAATCCTGGAAACTTGCAGCACAGAAGGAGACCGCTCAGTTTACAGTATCCAAGATATGTACCCATCGTACATATTCCCACCTCTCCATTTTTTGTCTGTAATCCCGCAAGTTTCTCATCCTCCAGCACACGTCCAATTTCTTTTTCTAAAGAAAATGTAAAATATGCTTCCATCATCTGTTCCAGATTCTGACGACTATTTTTCTATCAAAAATATCTTGAAAACCTCTATCGTGTCATCTGCCGAGATGACCTAACTTTTGCAATTTCTCCTTTGAAATGAAGCTCCTCGTCCCTGGTAACATACTGGTAAACTTCTTCCCTATCCTTTCTGTAACTTTTACACCTTTCTTGGAGTACGAAGCCCAGAATTGTCTGCAGTACTCCAGTTTAAGTGTAGCCAGTGGTTTATAAAGCACAATCGCTTAGCACTTTTATATTCTCCTCCTTTATAAACAAATCAACTCGAGGTTTTTTTTAAATCCACCTTATCAACTTCCTTCGTACCTTTTGAGTTTGAGGATTTGTGTACACGGACACCAAGGGTGTCCCTGCACTTTTCAAAAATCATGCTTGGTATTGTAATCTTTCCTTCAATAGTACTATTCCTAAAATGTATCATTTCAAATTCTTACTTTGAATTCGATCTTCCGTACTTTTACCCATTTTTGTCCCCCTGAAACTATAACTGTCCTCAAGTTTCATAACATTTGGTCTTTGTTTCAAAAAAGTGAGGAGTACCGGGCCCGAAACTGGCTCTCGGAAAACACCATTGCAAACCAACTTCATCTACCATCACTCTTTGCTTCCTGCCTCTGAGCTAATTCTGCATCTAACCCACTACTTTCCCCTTCATTCCCTTCAGCAGTCCTTTTATTCTTCCCTTTCAGTGTTTTCCCCTTTCCTTAAGCCTCCGTCGCTTGAGAGCGAAGGTTCCGTACGCGTCCTCCAGTCTCTCGAGGGAATGACTCATTGTCCCCGCGTGAGTAACTTTACAGATAATGTCCGTAAACCGTTCAACTTATAGGGCGTCGGTCGAGCTCTGTGCTGTTCTCGTCAAAAATCTGCACGTGCAAATTTTAATCCTTCTATTCCCTGTATTATCCTAATTCAGACGTTTGAGACTTTGAAACAGTGCTTCTAATTCCTGATTCTATTCAATAAAATAAAGTGACTCCCTTTGTGTCAATGTCATGCAAATTGCATCGAACGCCATGTCCTAATTTCAGACGTTCTGAAGTGTTATTTTGTGCTTTTTCGTATTCCTCCTCGCAGGGAAAAAACATAGTTGTGTTTTACGGCTCTCAAACAGGAACAGCAGAAGAGTTTGCCAACCGGCTCTCAAAAGATGCCCAGCGGTACGCAATGCGAGGCATGGCTACCGATCCAGAAGAATACGATATGGTTGGTACCACATTTCAATGACCGTAAAGAACACTCGAAGAGAATGGCACTGAAGCTGATAGTGGATGTATATACATATATCATAAGTAGTGATTTTTCATGACATTGCTTAAATTTAAAAAGTTGTGTTTCTCTTCCAACAATGATTCTAATTGTCTTCTGTTCCATCTGCACCCTTTGCTCCACATTACTCTTGTGTCTCATTCTAACTCTTTTTCTGTCTTCCCCTTCACTGAGGAGAGCCACACCAAAACATACAGTTCCATCCGTTTTGAGAAGAGATTTTATTTATTCAGTAGATGTAATTAGGGTTGGAATAAATGAGCAATGAAAGCACTTGGCAATTAGCTCCACTAGCTGTTAACAAAGAAAATGATTCATGAAGAAATAGTTATTTAGACAATGTAATACTTGAACAATAACAAATTTTTAAAGGCCAAAAGTTAGCAATTTCAAAATAAAATTCATTCGACAACCTGGACGTTTTGTCAGGCCGGCAGTACGTCGAGTCATTACGGTGGCGTAGTTATATCTAAAATGTTTTTCGCTATTGAATTGTCCCCACGCTGCAATAAAGCTTCCTTTTCTAGCAATGTTTTTAAAGGGGAAGAGACTGATTTCTTCTTAGGCTGCTATCAGTTGTTTCTAGTCGACGACTAACTTAATGCACTTGTACCAGCTGGGAGCGAGATATTTGAACCCTGAATATCGAAACCTGACCCAATTAATCTGTTTCCCGATTCATGAATTTACAGCTGCCACTTTACGCTGAGCTCATTCCTCAGTTAATAATAGGCTGACTGTCGTCTTGTTTGATCATAGATATTCACCAATAAGCAGAAATTATTTTCTTAGAATCATAGAATCCCTACAATACAAAAGGAGGCCATTTGGCCCTTCGAGTCTGTGCTGATCGCAAGCCCACCCAGGCCCTATTCCCATAATGCTTATTTACCCTGCTAATCCCCCTGATACTAGGGGCATTTTAGCATGGCCAGTCAACCTAACCTGTGCATCGTTAGACTGGGGGGAAACCAGAGCACCTGGAGGAAACCATGCAGTCACGGGGAGAAAGTGCGAACTCCAGGACTGTGACCGAGGTAGCCGTGCTAACCACTCTGCCGCCGTGCTGCCCTTGTTTCCTCCTCTTGATGAAGAACATTTCGAGTTGGATTCTGCAGGAGCTTATCACTGCCGAGTTTCTTTTCCAGGTAGCCATAATGCACTTATGAGCATTAATCGTGTCGGTGGGTTGTTCAGCCTTGGGGACTTCACTCTGAATTTGAGCACGTCTGGCTATGATCCCTGCTCCCAATCAAAAACCTATTAATGTTCCACTACCACTACATTAACTAATGTCCTCTCACTACAGAGCAGGGATGGAACTCTGCAACTTTCTTGATCTGTATTGCATGGCATCACCATTGAATAAATTTATTGATGCATAGAATTGCACATTTTTTGGTTCCTATTTAAGAACACAAAGTAGAAACACAAGTAACTCATTAAACCCCTTAAGCTTCCCCTATATTTAATATCATGACTGATCTTCTCCCCCACTGCCACATTCCTGGCATCACCACATCCCTTGATTCCCAAACATATATCAGTTTTGGTCATTAATGTATTTAATTGAGCATCCACTGGGTAGAGAATTCCAATGATTCACAACCCTTTGAGTAAAGAAATTACTCCTCGTTTCAGTCCTACGTGGCTGACCACGCCCACCTTATTCTAAACCCCCCCGACCAAAGGAAATATTTTCTCGGCATCTGCTGTAACTCGCCTCTTAAGAATTGTGTTTCAATTTGATCACAGCTCTTTCATTCAAATTCTTAGGAATGCAACCCAACCTTACGCTTTCATATGAACGACCCCCACATCCTAGGGATCAATCCAGTGGATCTATGTACTCCCTCCTTCGGAAAAGAGAGCAAAACTCTACACAGTATTCCGGGTGTAGGTTCGACTCTCGGGAACTCTTGAAAGATTAAATTTCTACTTTGGAAATCCTGTTGAAAGAAACTGAAGAAAAATGCGAGAGCAAAGTTGAGAACAGAGGATGCCCAGCTGGTGACCGAGTTAAAAGAAGTAGTTGCAGAATGGGATGAGTTCGTGAAAAATATCGAATAGACGATGAGAAATTATACCAGTTGGATCTGGAGAATAGAGGAACGAATCGCAGCAAGGTTTTTAATGTGAACCCGAATGTAGGAATCATCGATCCTGTAGCCAAGCAGAAAACAATGATAAAATTACCAATTATTTTGTTAGCGTCTCAAATCTAAATTCGCCGGACTTTGCGGGAGTGGGAAATTGACAACGTCAGCACAACCACCTGGAGCCGATTCAGAATTCCCTCGTTCGTGATATTGGGTTCAGTAGCAATGAATGCCACAATCTCTGAATAAGGGAAATTTAAAACTGAGATGAGAAATTTCTTCACAAGTGTTGAATCTTTGGAATTTTCTGTTCCAGAGAGCTACAGATTTTCAGTCACTTGAAATATTCAAGATGGAGAAAGATTTTCAGATAACAAAGGGCATTGGGGAATTTGGGGAAGCGTAAGATGGTGACTCAAGGTGAAGATTGGCAAGATCTTAGTGACTGCTCCACTCTTATTTCTTCTGTGTTATTGGAAGAAGACTTGTACATCAGCCCTTTATAATGAAGGATAACATATTTGCTTTACAGATTGCTTACCGTACCTACGTGTCGGCTGTCTGTGGTCTACGATCCTGACGTTTCTCTCATTTAAGAAAAATCTACTTCTCCGTTTTCCCACTGAAGTGAATAGCTTCGCATTTCTCCACGCATTTCATCTGACTTGCTTTTGTCCACTTACTTGGAATCGTAGAATCCGTACAGCGCAGAAGGAAGCCGTTAGGCTCGTCGAGCTCGCGGCGACAACAGTCCCGCCCAGGCCTTATCGCTGCATTCCCATGTACGCTCCTGACACTAAGGGACAATTTTTAGCACGGTCAATCAATCTAACCCGCTCATCTTTGAACTGCGGAAGGAAACTGGAGCATCCGGAGGAAACCGACGCGGACGTGGAGAGAACGTGATAACACCACACGGTGACTGAGGCTGGAATTGAATCAAGTCTCTGGCGCTGTGAGGCAGTGATCACAGTGGTTAGCACTGCTGCCTCACAGCGCCAGGGACCCCTTGACCTCTTTATATCCCTCGCAACCTTTTTATATCCTAATCTCAGCTTACTTTCCCACCTAACCTTGCATTGTCAGCAAACTTCTTGATCCCCTCATTAAATCATTGATGTAGATTGTAAAACACTGAGGCTCAAGCATTGACAACCAGACAAAAGTACTGTGCTCGAGACATTAAGCTAATGTATATACGTGATGGGAATGACTAGTGATGCATGAAAACTTGGATTGTGCATATTGTAGCTCATGGAATAAAAGGGTGAGCAGCAATGTGAATGCAGAATTAGATATTAATGTCAATTAATATTTTTTGGGCCGGAGGAATGTTTGTAGTGGTGTTCCCCAAGGGGTCAATATTGGTACCCTTGCTTTTCCTGATACGATTTAGATCTCAGTGCGGAGGAGACAATATCAAAGAATGTGAATTACACAAAACTTGGAAGCGCTGTAAACTGAAGAGGACAGTGTAGAACTTCAGAAGGACGTGGACAAGCTGGTGGGGTGGGCAGATGGGTGGCAGATGAAGTTCAATGCAGTGAAGTGTGAGGTAATATATTTTGTTTAAAGTTTTAAATTTTATTTTAATGTAGGCGTACAGTAACGCTGCAATGAAGTTGTTATGAAAATCGCCTAGCGGGTACACCGAGGGAGAATTTAACGCGGTCAGTCCACCTAACCGGCATGTTTTTGGGACTGTGGGAGGAAACCAGGGCACTCGGAGGAAACAGAGGAAGTGCAAACTCCACGTAGACGTTGACCCAAGCTAGGAGTCGATCGCAGGTCCCTGGCATTCTGAGCAGCAGTGCTAACCACATCCTGGTGGGAAGAGCACGGAGAAGCAATATAAAATAATGCGTAGAAATCTTAAGGGAGATTCAGAAACAGTGGTACCAGATGGGTGGAGAGAGCAGTCAATAAAGCATTATAGTATTCTGGCTTTATTAATAGGGACATAGAGTATAACAGCAAGGAGGTTATGCTGAACTTATACTAGGTGCTCGTTAGACCTCAACTTGATTATTGTGTACAGTTCTGGATGCCAGTGAGTGCAGAAGAGGTTTCCAAGGCTCTAGGGATGAGGAACTTCAGTTACGAGGATAGATTGGGATTGTTCTCTGTGGAGAGAAGAAGGCTAAGAGGGGATTTGATAGAGATGTTCAAAATCGTGACAGGGCTGGACAGATTATCAGGAAAGACTGTTCCTGTTCGTAGAAGGATCAAGAATGGGAGGGCATAGATTTAAAATGATTTGCAAAACAAGCAAGTGTGATGTGAGAAAAAACTTCTTCACGAATGCATGGTTTGGGTCCAGAATGCACTGCTGGCAGTGTGGTGGAGACCGGTTCAATCAAAGTATTTAGTAGGGCATTGGATGATTGTTTCTACTGAAATAATCTACAGCGGAATACATTAAGTCATGATGCTCATTTGGAGAACAGGTGCAGGCAAGATGGACCAAATAGCAGCCACCTGCACTGTAACAATTCTGTGATACTGTATAAACGTATTTTGCACTGTGCGAAAGTATTGTCGTGGTTATCACAATATTACAGTCACAAGTGCTTACGCTACAGGTTGTAGTCTGAGGTAGCACTCAAAGAATTGTCGTATTTGAAACTGTCGGCTGTGGTACACTTTGAATGCTTTGCCATCTTTCTCTGTCTTGCACAATTGCTACGCAATATAGCTAAGCGTTACGAAGGTGAGGGTCCGCTCGATGGAGCAATGTTGCATCCTTTACTACTTTAGCTGGAAACGGCATCCTAAAACCTAGTACGTTCTGATAATTGAATACAGTCCAGATAGAAGGCAGTGATGTGCTGTTTAATTAGATGGAGAAATGTACAAAGAACAAATGTTCACAACGATGCCTCTGCATGAGGTAAAAATGATGATTTGTTGAAACAAGATAATGAATCACTTGAAGCAAGACTTAGTGTCCGCTGTCTCCTTCTATTCAACTTTACGACCCTTCACGGTTAGTGCCTTTCAGACGCTGTGTGAACCTGGAAGCAGATTATAGCACCGACATTCATACGAGACACTGCTCAGTTGTGTGGCAGGCAGAAGCGTCTTTTTGGACTGTTGGCAGCATCATATTAGCCATAGCCACTGTATAATAGCAGTGTGAAATGGCTTTCTTAACCTGGTTCAGATTTTTGCAATACTTTGCCTTTCCAGGATAATTTTGGGTAGACTGCACTCTGTTCAGTTCTGCAAGTGGTGGACACGCAAGTCGTATTTTCCACTGACTGGATTCTGCCATCAGTCTAAAATGACACTCTGTCTACCGTACGTTGAAGTTCATACACAACGTTGCTTAGTGCCTGTGCGATAATCAGTTGAGCTTGTAGCATGGTTTATTTAATCTTCCCGATAGCAACATACATTCGTACGTAGTTACCTGTTCTCTGCAAAGAAAAGAAATATATTCGAGCTTTACATGTTTTTTGATGTTTTTCCCTGTTGCTTTCTCTATGGCAGTGCTCAGTCCAATCAAGAACAGACCTGCCAACCAGTCAGCACCCTCTTCTGAAGTATAATTTGTTGCAGTTCTTTGAAATTTGAAATTCTTGTGTTTGTCCTGATGAGTGCATGATGAAAAGCTTCGATAACCTGTCTCTCTTTTCAACAATATCCCAAAGCTGATATCTTATCATGTATTTACTTACTGCATGCGGAACCCCAATTTATGTAACTTGGCTGCAATGTTTAACTGTCTCGCAAAAGTAACTACACTTCAGAAGTATTCCATTGCTTGTTAAACACTTCTCGATGGCCTAGTGATATAACGAAGTACGGTTCCAATTATCGTATTTTACATTTGACTGAGTTAGGTGTAATTTTCTATTCCTTTCAGTCTGAATTAAACCGACTTACAGAAATAGGAAACTCATTGGCAATATTCTGCATGGCAACGTATGGAGAAGGTGATCCCACTGACAACGCACAGGACTTCTATGACTGGATGCAAGAGACTGATGTAGATCTATCTGGTGTGAAATACGCGGTGAGTATTAGGGAAATAAGGGTTTCTGGCTTTATAGGCCTTTCATAATCTCGAGGGAACCTTGGGGAGACTGAGTATTTTGTGCAATCTGTTTTTAATTGTATGTGGCTTGTATGTTTTCGTCAGATTGATTTCTGTTTTGAAACTTGGCATTGGGTTTCTTCCCTATTAATAAAAACTAAGCTTGAAAATGTTTATTGCAAATGTAGAAAATAACTTAGAAAATAATGCATCATAAACAAACTTAATATACACAGGACAAAGGATGTAGATTCCTAAGAAATAGACTTCATAAAAGCAATACAATACAATGGGAATTTCACCATGACGTGGTGGGTAGTGCATGCTCGGGGTTGGGTATGGGGGAACTGATTTATTGTTTGATTTGCCACCACCGAGAATCGCTGACTATCATTGGCACTACGCAGCTGCCAGAGTAGTAGATGACCTAGGTAGACCTTGATCTTTCTCCTGGTAGCTGGTAACAATTCCTGTGTTCCAACGACGCTTCCCAAGAAGCTGCAGTAGAGTCCCAGGCCCCAGTATTTATTAGGAGGTGAGGCGTGTGCGGGCAAAATCCAGCCACGTACAAACACGTGAATTATGAGAAGAAATAGGCCCCGTGGATCTTCGATCCTGCACCGTCATTCAATAACATCGTAGCTGATCTGTCTTTAACTTCTTACCTATCCCTGAACCTTAAGAATCCATCTACCTGTGCCTTGAAAACATTCAGAAACTCTGCTCCAACTTCTTCCTGAGGGAGTTCCAAAGATACACTAGCCTCAGAAAAAATATTTCCTTATCTGTCTTGAATGGGAGACCACATATTTTTAAACAGTGATCGCTAGTTTTAGACCCTGTCACAAGAGAAAACATGTTCTCCACCTCCCACCATGTCAAGACTCCTCAAGGTATTTCAGTCAAATGATTGTTTGCACTTGTAAACTCTGGTGGATACAAGCCAAGCCTGTCAGTCTTTCCACGTACGACAACCTACTTATTCCTGGTATTAGTCTAGTAAACCTTCTCTAAACCGCTCCTAATTGCATTTGCATTCATCCTTCAGTAAGAAAACCAAAATTTGTACACGATGCTCTAGATGTGGTCTTACCAGTGTCCTGTACAACTGAAGCATAAATACCCTACTTTTATGCTCCATTCCCCTCACAAGCTGCACTTGCGAACTAACCTTTTGTGGTTCATGCACTATGACACCCAGAACCCTATGAATATAAGAGATCTGCAATCTCCAACCATTTAGGTGATGTGCTTTCTTAAATGCTTCCTACCAAAATGGACACTTTACATCTTCTCACATTCTACACCATTTGTCTGATCGTTGCCCACTTACTTGGGTTGAGAGAACTCAGACTTTTCTCCTTGGAGAGACAAAGGATGAGAAGGGGACCTGATAAGATGATGAGAGGTATTGATCGGGTGGATTCTCAGAGGTTTTTTCCCAGGGCCGAAATGGCTGCCACAAGAGGACACAGGTTTAAGGTGCTGGGGAGTAGGTACAGAGGAGACGTCAGGGGTAAGTTTTTCACTCGGGGCGGTGGGTGAGTGGAATCGGCTGCCGTCGGTGGCGGTGGAGGCGAATTCGATAGGGTCTTTTAAGAGACTTCTAGATGAGTACGTAGGACTTAATAGGATTGAGGGTTACAGGTAAGCCTAGTAGGTAGAGATACGATCGGCGCAACTCGTGGGCCGAAGGGCCTGTTTGTGCTGTAGTTTTTCTACGATCGTGTCCATGTCTAAATTACTTAACCTGTCAGTCCTCTCGTAGCCTCTCTGTCTTCTTCACAACTTTCCTGCCTATCTTTGCATCCACTAATTAAGCATCCATCTCATTGGTCACTCCATCCAAAGCATTTAGGTAAATTGTAAAAAGTTGAGGCCCCAGCACTGATCCCTCTTCACGTCCTGTTAACAAGAAAAAGGACCCATTTATAGCTACTCTTTCCTGATCTAGCTAGCTGATCTTCTGTCCACGTTAATACGTTCCCTCTGCACCGTGAGCTTTTATTTTCTACAGTAACCTTTGATGTGGCACCTTATCAAATTCTTTGAGCCAGCGAGTGAAGTTCTTGTCAAATTTACCAGCAGGAATCTTGCGTTTTTATTTCTGTACCTGCTCAGCAGCTGGCCTCTCGCCAGGAAAACCAGTGCCAGGACCCTTGGAAACTGTCCTTGGCGATCAGGACAGAGAGAGAATGAGTGTTCAAGTCAAGGTGAAGAGGGAGGGAGAGAGGGTGCATGATTGAGATGGTAAGCCATTGATCATGGCAAGGGTGAGAGAGGTGTCACAATGACAGGCCTAAGGCTTCTATGAGCTGGGGTTGTCATTCCTACTCCACAGCGTGCTTTAAAAGGCACTTGCCCTGTGGAGCAAACAGCTCTGCCTCTCTTCGATGCCAGTTTTCCAGTGCACTGGGAAGCACAGCCAACGACTGTTATATTTGAATCGAAATTTTTAAAGTTTATTTTTTAGCCACGAGTAAGGTTTAAATTAACACCAATAAAGTTCATGTGAAATTCGCCTGGTCGCCACAGTCCAATGCCTCTTCGGGTCAATGCACCTAATCAGTGAGTCTTGTGGCAGGAAATCAGAGCACCTGGAGGAAACCCATGCAGACACAGGGAGATCGTGCAAACTCCACACAGACAGTGACCCAAGCCAGAAATTGAATCTGGGTCCCTGGCAGTGTTAACCAGTGTGCCACCATGCCACCCAATTGTATTGTTTTTAAATGTTAATGAAGTTCAAGACCAGAAACGTGCCCAGCAGTTATTGTTCCCCATTTTAAAATTTTCCTTGGCATTAATACCCAGCCCTCACTGATGCTTGGTTTTTTTCTGTGTTAACTGAGCTTATTACTTTAGCCTGGTGCCGAATAATTCAAAGCGAGAGTGCTTCGAGCGACACCTCTGCTGGGGAGCGGGTGAAAGTGTGGCCACCACTGAATTGATGCAAACTGTTAAAACCAGGGCAAGGAAGGAGAGGGGTACGAAAATTAAAATCGATCCACCGTGATCGAGAGTTGAACTTGGTTACTCGACCAGCTGCTGTGCTTTGAATTTTCGACCGTATATTGTGCTTGGTAACCAGTCACTGCAGTAACAGAGACTTTTTAGATGTCAAAGCTTGTCTGCATTGGTTCAAAATGTGCAAACCGTTCACCTGACCCATTCTCAAAACAAAAAATGTGCAAAATCTCTTAAGAATTTAGAATTTTATTTCTTCTTCTAGGTTTTTGGGCTTGGAAATAAAACTTACGAACATTTTAATGCAATGGGAAAGTATGTAAACAAGAGATTGGAACAGCTGGGAGCAGAAAGGATCTTTGATCTAGGACTGGGAGATGACGATGGCAAGTGAGTGCTTTTTCCGGTCAAGTTCTATAAATATGACGTTGACAGAAAATGTTCTGGCCTTCAAGTTTCTCCGAGTTGTGATGCCAAGATTAAAGGGTGTTGTATATTGTGTCTACTAAAATTGAGGTCACTTGCATCATTCCAGATTAAATGTTATTTGAATACTAAAATAATTTCCATCTTTTTCTTGTAAGTGTAAGTCTTGTCTTGCTGTTTAAATGATAAAGCAATCAGGCCTTCCATTTCTGAGAGTAAGGTACTGACGCTTTCACAGTTGACACCTCGGTTCATTACGTTCAGTAAACCAGCGGCAAGATGCTGAAAGCAGAGCCTAATTGCCGAATTCTCAAGTGACACACTTAACTGCCGTATCACAGATACGGCAACGAGAGACTGAGGCATGAATGAAAAAGGATGGCCGAGTGTTCTTTTGAACAACCAAGTTGCACCTCTAATGTTGATGGTAAGCAACAGTTATATGTACACTCGAGGGTGGCATTTTTCTGCTATGGTTTAAGACGTATAGACCCTCTTAGCGTGTGTCTGATACTATTCTGACTAAATCAAGAGCAAAACACTCTGAATGCTGGATTTCCAGAGTAAATTGGACAATGATAGAACTACTCAGGCCTGACAGCATCTATGGGGAGATGAATAGAGGTAACGTTCTTTCATCAGAACTGTCATCATCCTATTAGCTCTTTGTGTCTCTGTTCAGATGCTACCAGACGTTTAATTCCTTTCCAACAAAAATGGTAATTGACCATAAGGTGTAACTTCCTCTTTCTAATGACTTTTCCAAAAATAATAGAAGTCAGTATTATCTCAAATGAGGAAAGCCAAAATTCTTGATAATGACCTTTCTCGTGATATGAGCGTGTTTAACACCAGAGCTACCTTCAAACGTTTAGAGTGCTATCGTACTGGCTCGCCGTGTTGGTCGATCAGCGCGGCAAGCCGCTAAAAGTGGCCGACGATCCAGTTCGTGCTGGACGTGGATGGTTTGGCATTACGCACGATGTTCCTGGCCGTGTTGTGCCGGCGGGATTGACTTTGTGCCCGAAGCCAATTTACAAAGGATTGACTCCATTTTCCAGTCTCTTAATTCACAGAGAATGAGCGTTCTGCAGCTGGCTTCCACAGTGTACTTTGGCTCCGTCTCCCCCATCTTTGCAAATCTCCCTGCTGTCAGAAGTGGAAAAATTGCAGTGCCGAACGTACCCAAAAAACTCAGGGACCCTCCCACCTTCAGACTTTTATGATGCACAGAAGAGGGGTCGTTGGAATTCCACCTATTGTGTATCGACAAAGATCAGGATATGATTGCCGTAGGATTGCAAGTTTTAATGCCTTGTGTTCCTGTAGCAGTTCTGCTACAAATAGTCAGGTATGCTGTGCTGAGTGACATATTGGCCATCCCGACCCCTGCTCCACGTGTGTGCTGACCCGTACCAAATACTATTCACCCACCATCCATCTGCTCAGTGATCTATGTGGCTCCTGATTAAGCCAACTTGCCTTTATTTTCAAATCTTTCAGTCCTACAACTCTGCTTCTGTGCTCCTCTAATTCCAATCCTCTTTAACATCCTCAATTTTAGTCTTTCACCATTGAGAGCTGTGCTCAGTTGAATAGGACTCAAACTAGAGATCGTGCCCTAAATCTCTCTGACTCTCTACCTCCGAATAATGATCTGGAGGTGGGGCGGGCTGTTAACGCGCAAATAAATGCGGCGCGAAGGAATGGGACGGCGATAATTATGGGGGATTTCAATCTACGTATTGATTGGTCGACCCACGTTGGACGCGGTGGGCTCGAGGAGGAGTTCTTGGAACGCAGCCGGGATAGTTTCCTCGAACAGTGTGTGTTGGAGCCGACGAGGGAGCGAGCTATCTCGGATCTGGTGTTATGTAACGAGGCGGGTAGAATTAGGGACCTTGCGGTGAAGGATCCTCTTGGGAAGAGTGATCATTGTACGGTGGAGTTCCTGACGCAGATGGAGGAGGAGAAAGTGGGTTCCCGGACACGCGTCCTTTGTTTGAACGGAGGGGAGTACGGTAGGACGAGAGAGGAATTGGCGAACGTTGACTGGGGGAGCGCGTCGGAAGGTAGGTCTGCTGAGGAACAGTGGAGGATCTTTAAGGAGACCTTTCTTGGTGCTCAGCAGAAATTTATTCCGACGGTTAAAAAGGATCGTAGGAGGAGAGGTAATCGGCCGTGGATAACGAAGGAGGTGAAGCAAAGTGTTAAATTAAAAGCGGATGCGTTTAGAGTAGCTATGAGTAGTGGGCGAGAAGAGGATTGGGAGAGGTTTAAATGTCAACAAAGAATGACAAAGAAGTTGATAAAGAAGGGTAGGAGAACCTATGAAGCTGGGCTAGCGCTTAATATAAAAAAGGATAGCGAGAGTTTTTATAAATACGTAAAAAGGAAGAGGCTGGCTAGGGTGAACGTTGGACCCTTAGAGGATGACCCTTAGTGGTAGGGGATGGGGAAATGGCTGAGGCCCCGAATAACGTTTTTGTTTCGGTCTTCACGGAGGAGGACGTGAATAATTTGCCGGGTGTTAGCGATGGAAAGATGGTAGGAGCGGAGGGCCTGAATGACATTATTGTTACTAGAGAGGCGGTGCTCGACAGACCGGAGGGACTGATTGTGGACAAGTCCCCAGGACCGGATGGAATGCATCCGAGGGTTCCGAAGGAAACGGCGGAGGTGATAGCGGACGCCTCGGTGATTATTTTCCAAACGTCGCTGGATTCCGGGGAAGTGTCGGAAGATTGGAAAACGGCTAATGTTACGCCGTTGTTTAAGAAGGGTGGCGGGGAATTATAGGCCGGTTAGTTTAACGTCTGTTGTAGGTAAAATGTTAGAATCCGTGATCAAAGAGAAAATAGCGAGGCATCTTGAGGGGAATTGTTTGGTAGAGCAGACGCAGCACGGTTTCGTCAAGGAGAAGTCGCGTCTGACGAATTTATCGGAGTTCTATGAGGATGTGTCTAGGGCGGTGGATAGAGGAGAGCCGGTGGACGTGGTGTTTCTTGATTTTCAGAAGGCGTTTGACAAGGTGCCTCACAAGAGGTTATTACAGAAGGTCAGGGGGCATGGAGTTGGGGGTAGGGTGTTAGCGTGGATGGAAGATTGGCTGTCAAATAGGAGGCAGAGAGTGGGGGTCAATGGGTGCTATTCGGATTGGCGGTTGGTGACCAGTGGAGTGTCCCAGGGGTCGGTGCTGGGGCCTCAGCCGTTCACCGTTTATATGGATGATCTGGAGGAGGGAACCGAGTGTACGGTGTCGAAATTTGCCGATGACACCAAGATTGGTGGAACGGCAAATTGTGCGGAGGGTGTGGAGAGTCTGCAGAAGGATCTAGATAGGCTGGGCGAATGGGCCAGGAACTGGCAAATGGAATTTAATGTTGGCAAATGTGAGGTTGTCCACTTTGGTAGGAATAATGGTAGGAAGGTCTATTACTTACGTGGCGAAGAACTGCAGCGTGCGACGGTGCAGAGGGACCTCGGGGTCCTCGTGCAGGAGTCGCAAAAACCCAGCCAGCAGGTGGTCAGGAAGGCGAATGGGATGCTGGCCTTCATAGCGAGGGGGATTGAATATAAAAGTAGGGAGGTCTTGCTGCAGCTGTATAGGGCACTGGTGAGGCCGCAGCTGGAGTAGTGTGTGCAGTTTTGGTCGCCGCACTTAGGCAAGGATATTTTGGCCTTGGAGGGAGTGCAGAGGAGGTTTACGAGGCTGATTCCGGAGTTGAGGGGGTTGAGGTATGAGGAGAGGCTGAATAGACTGGCCTTGTACTCGTTGGCGTTTAGGAGAATGAGGGGAGATCTCGTTGAGACGTATAAGATGTTGAATGGGATGGATAGGATAGAGGTGGAGAGGCACTTCCCGCTCAGAAAGGACAGTCGGACTAGAGGGCACAGCCTCCAGGTAAAGGGGGGGCGGTTTAGAACGGAGTTGTGGAGGAACTTCTTCCCTCAAAGGGTGGTGAATCTCTGGAATTCTCTGCACGTTGAAGTGGTGGAGGCTGCCTCGCTCAATATTTTAAGACGCGGGTTGATAGGTTTTTGATAGGCGAGGGGATTAAGGGTTATGGGGAGAGGGCGGGAATGTGGAACTGAGCCACGACAGATCAGCCACGATCTTGTTGAATGGCGGGGCAGGCTCGAGGGGCTAGATGGCCTACTCCTGCTCCTATTTCTTATGTTCTTATTGTGTTCTCCCTGTCTTGCTTTTGGAGTATTACTTAAAACCTCTGTCTATGGTTGAGTTTTGGTCATCTGCTCTATGAACTCCTTATGGCTCTTTCAAATTTTAAATTCCTGTGACCATTTTGGTTCTTGTTGCATTAAAGACATGATAAATCCAAGTTGTTGATTGTTTTGGGGATATTTCTGCTTTTTTAATGGGTGCTATTATCAAGTACAGATGATTGCATTTTTTTGGACATCGCTTTGAGATTTGGCTGGGAAACTGAATTAGGGGAGTAAATAAATCACTGGCTGTGGTTTAACATTCATTTCTGCATTCTGAGATTGGTTCTTCAGTACATTCGTGGGTGCTGAGCTACCTACTTTAATGGCTGCAGCCAATGTTGTGTAGTACACCTACAATGCTCGTAGGGAGGGGTTCCAGGATTTTGATCCAGTGACAGTGAAGGAGCGGTGATTAGTCAAGACTGGGTAGTTTGGAAGGGAAGCTGGTGATGGTGAGGTTACAAGGCTTCTACTGTCCTTGGTGGTAAATGTTTTGGGTTTGAAAAATGCTGCCTGAGGAGCCTTGGCAAGTTGCTGCAGTGCATCTTGCAGATGTTACACACTGATGTGCGTCGATGGTTTAAGGTGGTGGGTGAGCGTAGATCAAATGGGGACTGCTTTTGTCCTGAATTTTGTTAAGCTGCTTGTGCAGTTGGAGTTGCTCTCATCCAGTCACGTAGAGAATATTCCATCATGCTTCTGCTTTGTAGATGGTGAACAGGCTTTGGGGAGTCAGGATGTGTGTTAGCACAGAATTCCCAGCATCTGATCTGTTCTTGTAGCCACTCTATTTATACAGCTAGTACTGTTCAGTTTCTTGTCAATGGTAACCTCAGGTGGAGATTTATCAATGGTTAATGCCATCGAATGGTTATCTTGTCTTGTTGGAAATGGAATTTGCATACGTGGTAATGTTATTTGCCACTTACCAGCTGACATCCGAATGTCATACAGATCTCGCTACATGCGAGAAGGAACTGCTTCAATATCTGAGGTGTTGCTGACCACTGCGGTCATCAGCAAGCATCCTTGCTACTGAACTTACGGTAGAGGGAATGTCATTGATGAAATGGCTGAAGATAGTTGGGCCTACGACACTGTGATGCCCTGGGCTTGAGATGACTGACCTCCAACAAGCATAATGATCCATTGATTTCAATTTTCCGTGATGTTGCACTTAGTCAGGTGCTGTCACGATATCGAAGAGCAGCTGCTCTCGGATAAAATAATCCGAATTCTAGTTTGCACCAAGTCAAATGAAGTCCAAAGCCATGTGGCCCTGACTGAACACAAACTGAGCGTTGGTCAGAAGGTTACTGGTGAGTAATTGCCACTTGATAACACTGTCAGTGGCACCTTCCACTGTTGACAATTACAAGTAGACTGATCGGGCTGTAGTTTTCTGGATTGGATTTGTCTTGCTTTTTACGGATAAGACATACCTAGGAAACATTTTGTGTTGTCAGGTAAATGCTAATGTTGTGGCTGCACTGAAATAGTTTGACTTGGGGCCTGGCTAATTCTGAAGGACGAGTTTTTAGTGTTACAGCCGTAACGTTGTCAGGACCTAAAGCCTTAGGTTTAGATTCTACGCAACTAAATGTATGTTGAAGTGAGAAAGAAGTGGTGTTGTCATTATGTGTAATTGT
The DNA here is from genome assembly GCF_965287045.1 of Carcharhinus amblyrhynchos. Classification (NCBI taxonomy): domain Eukaryota; kingdom Metazoa; phylum Chordata; class Chondrichthyes; order Carcharhiniformes; family Carcharhinidae; genus Carcharhinus; species Carcharhinus amblyrhynchos. The sequence continues at coordinate 40,019,225 of NC_137346.1, read as the reverse complement.
TAAAGACTTATTAAAGATGTGATTGTTTCAGGAGATTATTCATTTTTTTATCAATTAATTATGAGTAAATATTTTTGTTACTTTGACCTTTGGAAGCTCGCTTTTGATATTGACGCGTCACCACTTCAAAGACACTGTCGCCATGGTACGCGTCTGCATTTAATCCAGCAGACAGGTCACTTGAATTAGGCGATTGATAATTTTGTGGCTCATAAATGTCTGCAAGTACAAATACGTAAAAAGATGATAGCATTTGGATTATAGCATCTAGGTTTTTGTTTTTTTTGAACTGCTGGGAGCCTGTCGAGGAGGCCAAAATCATTCATTTTTTAAAAAATATTAACAAAGGAGTTCCTTTTGGATTTCCCCCTCCCCACCACCTTGCTTATAAGGGCTGCATCTTCTGCCCATAAACCAGAGTACAAGCTCAGTATAATTCTGAGAATAGAAGGAATACCATTCTAGAGCGGCAGCCTGTTCTTTTCTGTGGCTTGGTGCTCAGGTTGGGATTCGATTTGAAGTGTCCCTTCAGTGTTACAGGTACCTGATGAGATTACGGACCGTGTGGCACGTGTTCAGAACTCACCGTGCCATGAAATGAAGCTACAATGATGTGAGGCACGTGTCGGCTATGATAAATTGGGAAGCGTTACTTAAAGGAATAATGTTGGATAGGCAATGGCAAGCATTCAACGAAGACGTGGATGAACGACAACAATTATTGCAACGAGGGATTGCTTTAATTCGGCATCACGTTCGGCTCAACGTCATGGGCCGAAGGGCCTCTTCCTGTGCTGTATTGTTCAGTGTCATTTAATGCAAGCCTGAAATCATAACCCACTGATGAGAGTTCTTAGTTTAATTAAATCTGAAATGTGTTTGTACCCATTAGCCTTGAGGAGGATTTCATCATGTGGCGGGAGCAGTTCTGGCCAGCGGTATGTGAGCACTTTGGTGTGGAAGCCACTGGCGACGATTCCAGGTGAGCGCCCCCTTTTATGAATGGCAAAGATCATATTACGTCAGCCTGGGTAAATTCTTCAATTTGTCAATCGCTTGGAAACTATCGAGCAGTACAGAATAAAATCAAACTGATCCGAGACAGCGCAGAGAATTTTACATCCAAAACGATTCATGCGAACCTGTACGGTCAGTTTACTTGAACAGAATACTGACGATCAGACTGCTTTAATGGTAGCTGTTGGATTTGACCAGTAGTGCGTGCAGATTCAGGCTAACTAATAATTTTAGCTACGCTAGCGTGCAGAAGCACCAACTCTGACATTTGATTATATATAATGCGTGAATTGCCTAAGTTGTGGTGAATGTTGTCAGGAAGTCCCAGCCATCAGCTGCTTTCCTGGTTACAGATTGTTTATCACTATCATTTCACTGTGGAAGAAGCGTCAGATCAAGCCTAAGATCGGGTGCAATGCCTTTTCTTGTCAGCTTGGATCTTGTGGGGAACGTGAATTACAATCAATTTGAATTGTTTTTTGCAATGAGGATTAAGGGCTTGCCCGGTCCATTTTGCGCAGAATGGAAGCTTGCAGTGACCACGTTAATGACTCGATAACCGAGACTTGATAATTTCACGCCACCTGCCAAGCGTGCAGGCTGTTTAAAAGCAACATTGTACTTGCTGCTTTTCAGCATCCGTCAATATGAGCTGGTGGTGCATAATGACATAAGCACGAACAAGGTCTACACCGGAGAGATGGGACGGTTGAAAACTTACGAAATTCAAAAACCGTAAGTAAATTTTTACAATATTCTTTCAATTGTCGCTGTTTTGTGTTGCAAAAACACGCATTGTAATTTCAGTGCACACGTTGAATTATCTGTCATCCTGTCTCACTTACTTATTGATACTGATCAACAGATTTGGCACAGAAACTCAACATCTTGGTCGCTGAGTTTGCCCCATAGCCAATGTTCTGCAATCGGTTTGTGACGTTAAACATCTTAAACCAGTCTTCATCTCTGATAAGAACATTGTCATTGTTTTTGTGAAATCACAAAGATAACTTATTGCAAGATGCTAAAGAACAACATGCTGGTTGAGCCATACTCTAACTTTGTGTAACACTTCTTATTCCACCATTGTTCTCAATTCAATATAAACTGTATTCCTTGAGAGGTAATTCCAATCTAAAGCTCTCCCACCTTCCAAATACTTCAATAAAATCGCTCATCATTTTCCTTGCTTGGAGAAATCTCTGAGTCACCAACAACACGATGAGACTTTAGCAGGCTGTTAAAGACTCCTCCTGTCATGAATAGCTTGATAATTTATCATTTCTTAACTGGCAGGCCTCCAGATATCCTAAACTAGAGAAAAAGTAGCTTAAGAACAGTAAAATTTCCAACATGCGTTAAAGGCTGATTTGCTGTATGTGTAAAATATTCCTCACCGAGCATTAATTTGGGATCAATATCCAAACTTGAGTTTGGCTTGGAGAACTCTGTTACGTTCTAGTTAAAACACTGCAGAGACTAAAATCATTACAGAATAGGCCGAGTAAGAGACGAATCCAGTCGATTTTGCCAGCGATCTGCTTTTGTACCCAACTCGGTAACTTAAAGCACTTAGATTTTGATAAAACATCAGCCGCAGAACGCTTCTGCAAATCTTGTAAACTCAATTGTATATACTGATACCGAATAAAGAGTAAATGCTGGCAAATCTCAGGTACGTGCACGCGTGGCTCTGCATCAATCTGAAATGTGCCGTGCTTTGAAATAAATGGGCCACTCAACATCGTGAAAGATCAAGTATAAATAGTTCATTGACACGATAACAACGTTCAGAGGAGTTTGTAGTGCACCCACACGACGAAAGATCAGTCGGAGCTTTGCTAGAGCGTGTTACAAATTGGTTCAGTCTTTCAAAGACCTGGTACGAGCGTGACGGCCTTGAATGGCGTCCTTCTGTGTTCTACGATTCTAAGACCCACAGTGGAAGACGCTATCGAGGCTGGAGTAGTAGAAAAGGTCAGGCGAGTCGAAAAATATGGGCTGTAATGAGTGAGGTTAAATTTTAACTACCTCAGTAACGTAAGAAGAAATGAGTGGTGGGTTTATTCCTGACACTAAATGAAATGACAGCTTGAATGATGCATTTTGGAAAACACCCATCTTCCTTGATTTGATAACTCGGTTTGATTTATTATTGTTACATGTATTGGTATACAGTGAAAAGCATTTTTTCTTGCACTCTATACAGACAAAGCACATTATTCATAAAGTACATAGGGGAGAAGGAAAGAAGAGAGTACAGAATATAGTTTATGGTCATAGCTATGATGTAAAATAAAATTAGCTTAATATCCGGTACGTCCATTCAAAAGTGTGACGACAGCAGGGAAGAAGCTGTTCTTCAGTCGGTCGGTACGTGACCTCGGACGTTTGTATTGTTTTCCCAATGGAAGAAAGTGGAAGAGAAAACGTTCAGGGTGCGTCGGGTCCTCGATTACGTTGGCTGCTTTTCACAGAATCCCGACAGTGCAGGAGGAGGCCGTTTGGCCCATTGAGTCTGCACCAACCACGATCCCACCCAGGCCCTGTTCCTGTAACCTCACATATTTACCCAGCTAATCCACCTGACGGTGGGTCAATGTAACATGGCCAGTCAACCCAGCTCGCACATCTTAATATGGTGTCACTATGGAGGGTCCAGGTTGTTGGTGATCTGGACACCTAGAAACTTGAAGCTCTCACCCATTTCCATTTCATCCCTGTTGATCCTCCACTGCGCTTCCTGAAGTCCCTATCTTTCTATTTTGTTGTCTTCTGATGCAGGTATTGTGGAATGACCCTTTTTTGATGTGAGTGCTGCTCTAATGTTTGTTTCAAAAAAATGCTGTTTCCAATTCAGACCTTTTGATGCAAAGAACCCATTTTTGGCGTCGGTGACAGTGAACCGGAAATTGAATAAAGGAGGAGAACGGCACCTCATGCACCTGGAGCTGGACATCGGTGGCTCAAAGATTAGGTAAGAGATGAAGGACTTGAGCTACTTGGACACTGGTTTCTCCAAATCGTGGGTCCCCTTTTGAGTTTGTGGAATATGAATTAATTTCATAAACAGGGAGAAACTTGGTTCATGCTTCTACAGAAGGGAAGTCAGGTGGTGAGAAACATTTTTCTTTAAAAAAAAAATCTCTTGAAACCGAGGTCGCGCACAGGATGATTATTTCCTCCAAGTCACAAAAAGAAGTCGAGAGTAACGTGCCACCAAACTGATCGAAAGTAAATTAGTGCAGATGCTGGAATCTGAAACCAAAAGAGAAAACATTGGAAAATCTCAGCACGTCTGGCAATATCTGTAGGAAGAGAAAAGAGCTGACGTTTCGAGTCCAGACGACATAAGAACATAAGAAATAGGAGCAGGAGTAGGCCATCCAGCCCCTCGAGCCTGCCCCGCCATTCAATAAGATCACGGCTGATCTGTCGTGGCTCAGTTCCACATTCCCGCCCTCTCCCCATAACCCTTAATCCCCTCGCCTATCAAAAACCTATCAACCCGCGTCTTAAAAATATTGAGCGAGGCAGCCTCCACCACTTGAACGGGCAGAGAATTCCAGAGGTTCACCACCCTTTGAGTGAAGAAGTTCCTCCTCGACTCTGTTCTAAACCACCCCCCCTTTATCTTGAGGCTGTGCCCCCTAGTCCTGCTATCCTTTCTGAGCGGGAAGAGTCTCTCCACCTCTATCCTATCCATTCCATTCAAAATCTTATGCATCTCAATGAGATCTCCCCTCGTTCTTCTAAACTCTAACGAGTACAAGCCTAGTTTATTCAGCCTCTCCTCATAGTTCAACCCCCTCAACTCCGGAATCAGCCTAGTAAACCTCCTCTGCACTCCCTCCAAGGCCAAAATATCCTTGCGTAAGCGCGGCGACCAAAACTGCACACAGTACTCCAGCTGCGGCCTCACCAGTGACCTGTACAGCTGCAGCGAGACCTCCCTACTTTTATATTCAGTCCCCCTCGCTATGAAGGCCAGCATCCCATTCGCCTTCCTGACCACCCGCTGCACCTGCAGGCTGGGTTTTTGCGACTCGTGCACGAGGACCCTGAGGTCCCTCTGCACCGTCGCATGCTGCAGTTTTTCGCCATGTAAGTAATAGTCCTTCTACCATTATTCCTACCAAAGTGGACAACCTCACATTTGCCAACATTAAATTCCATTTGCCAGTTCCTGGCCCATTCGCCCAGCCTATCTAGATCCTTCTGCAGACTCTCCACACCCTCCGCACAATTTGCCGTTCCACCAATCTTGGTGTCATCGGCAAATTTCGACACCGTACGCTCGGTTCCCTCCTCCAGATCATCCATATAATTGGTGAACGGCTGAGGCCCCAGCACCGACCCCTGGGACACTCCACTAGTCACCAATCCGAATAGCACCCATTGACCCCCACTCTCTGCCTCCTATTTGACAGCCAATCCTCTATCCACGCTAACACCCTACCCCCCAACTCCACGCCCCCTGACCTTCTGCAATAACCTCTTGTGAGGCACCTTGTCAAATGCCTTCTGAAAATCAAGAAAGACCACATCCACCGGCTCTCCTCTATCCACCGCCCTAGACACATCTTCATAGAACTCCGATAAATTCGTCAGACGCGACTTCTCCTTAACGAAACCGCGCTGCGTCTGCTCTACCAAACAGTTCTCCTCAAGATGCCTCGCTATTCTCTCTTTGATCACGGATTCTAACATTTTTCTTACAACAGACGTTAAACTAACCGGCCTATAATTCCCCGCCTTTTGCCTGCCACCCTTCTTAAACGACGGCGTAACATTAGCCGTTTTCCAATCTTCCGACACTTCCCCGGAATCCAGCGACGTTTGGAAAATAATCACCGAGACGTCCGCTATCACCTCTGCCGTTTCCTTCGGAACCCTCGGATGCATTCCATCCGGTCCTGGGGACTTGTCCACAATCAGTCCCTCCGGTCTGTCGAGCACCGCCTCTCTAGTAACAATAACGTCATTCAGGCCCTCCGCTCCTACCATCTTTCCATCGCTAACACCCAGCAAATTACTCACGTCCTCCTCCGTGAAGACCGAAACAAAAAAGTTATTTGGGGCCTCAGCCATTTCCCCATCCCCTACCACTGAGTCCCCCTTCTCATCCTCTAAGGGTCCAACGTTCACCCTAGCCAGCCTCTTTTTACGTATTTATAAAAACTCTTGCTATCCTTTTTTATATTAAGCGCGAGCCCAGCTTCATAGTTTATCCTACCCTTCTTTATCAATTTCTTTGTCATTCTTTGTTGACACTTAAACCTCTCTCAATCCTCTTCTCGCCCACTACTCTTAGCTACTCTAAACGCATCCGCTTTTAATTTAACACTTTCCTTCACCTCCTTCGTTATCCACGGCAGATTACCTCTCCTCCTACGATCCTTTTTAACCGTCGGAATAAATTTCTGCTGAGCACCAAGAAAGATCTCCTTAAAGATCCTCCGCTGTTCCTCAGCAGACCTACCTTCCGACGCGCTCCCCCAATCAACATTCGTCAATTCCTCTCTCATCCTACCGTACTCCCCTCTGTTCAGACAAAGCTTTGAAATGCTAACAGGTGCTGCCAGATCTGCTGAGATTTTCCAGCATTTTCTCTTTTGGTGCCACCAAACAAAAATAATCTCAAACAAATGAATGATTTTGATGTAAATGAGCTGGAAATTTTGTTGGCCTTTTCTGTGAATTATAAAGAGTGAATTTGAGGATTACCTGTATAATGAGGGTCTAATAAATAGCAGCCAAAATGAATCAGAGGGAAAGTTTGCACCTGAAAAGCCTCTTTGGCCTTTTTTTTGAGAAAGTAACAATCTGAGGGAACTCTTGAAAGTCTTATGTGGCATATCTCAACTTAAAAAGCATTTGATACTAAAGATTATTAAACTGAAACTATAAGGCACAATGTCATAATGGCTGTAGAATGGAAAACAACAGGTACATAGAAGTTGTGTCAAGTTAATGGCAGAGGACAATGAATGGATACCGTTGGAAGACTATTGTGAGCGCTGTTATTTCTGATTTGCTTCAGTGTTTTGGCTCTAGATATTCAGTGCAGTTTGGCCAAGTTTACACGTGAGAGCAAACTGGGAATGATGGAGGCCTTTAGGAATTACAAAAGTAAATTGAGTGGTATCTTAATTACGTATTTTCCTTTGAATTCAATAAATACCGGTGGACAGCAGCGATGGTTGTTCCCTGATTCTTTTAAGGTGTAGGAAGTAAACCTGAATGCGTGGACCAGAGGAGCAGGATAAGAAAGCAGAGATTCAGGATTATGAAGAAAAGTTGGGATGAGATGTCAAGAACAAGTTTTTTATTTTTAGAATGATTAATACCCTGGCCTGGTTCCCAGGAGGGGGTTGAAATCCTGGAACTGGACTGGTTTAAGGCTCAGTTAGATGTTCTAATAGAAAGACGGTAGGAGCCATGCAAACCAGGGATGCTCCAGGTAGGAAACCCCATTTTATGCTCAGTTAGTCGGTCACAGTCGGATGGTGTTGGGAAACTTGGCACCTGTTGGGTGGAGATCAGCCAGGAGTGGCATCCAACGATCAGCTAAAATGCCACCGTTGACCATTTTCTTTCCATTACCTCAGTAATCTCTCTTTTACCAGATTCATGTTTTTTGTACCTTGCTCCTTGTTAAATACCTCAGTTGACCTAGAATCATCCCTACGATGCAGACAGAGGCCATTCAGCCCATCGAACCTGCACTCGTAACCATCCCACCCAGTAACACCACATATTTACCCTACTAGTCCCCCTGACGCTAGGGTCAATTCAGCACGGCCGATCAACCTAACTCTCACATCTTTGGAGTGTAAGAGGAAACCGGAGCACCCGGAGGAAACACAGGCAGGCGTAGGGAGAACGTGCAAACTCCCCACAGACGGTGACCCGGGTCCCTGGCGCTATATAGAAATTCACAGATACAAAGGGTTCCAAATTCATGCGATTCTTGTGTGCAAAATTGTTCTTGAATGTACATTTTACGAAGCTCAAATTCTAGTGACGCATGTGGGGCGAGCAGCGACACACAATAGGTCACAATGCGATTTGTAGATTTTGTTAAACGGCTCAGTGCAGTATACAATAGCATTGAAAAGAAAATCTGTATTGTAGGAGGCTCGCTTAACCAGGGAATGTCCCAAAGCATTTTGAATTAAATACTTTTTAAATATTGTAATTTAGAAGAAACATATGGCAAGGTCCCATAAACAGCAATGACATAAATGCCAGAGTGACTGTTTTGGGTACTGATTGAGGAATAACTGGACTGGGATCACTATCTGCTCGTTGTGCTTTGGAATCTTTTACACGCACCTGAGGGGGAAGATGGAACCTCACTTTAATTCCTCATCCGCAGGATGGCACTCCCAGTAGTCACAGTACTCCTTCGGTGACGCTGCATTTCCTCCAGTGTCGTGTTAGAGCGTCACGACTGGATTATGTGATTGAACCTATAAAAGCAGAGAAACAGAATCTTGTGGTATATAACAGAAATAAGAACATAAGAAATAGGAGCAAGAGTAGGCCATCTAGCCCTTCGAGTCTGCCCCGCCGTTCAATAAGATCATGGCTGATCTGTCGTGGCTCAGTTCCCCATTCCCGCCCTCTCCCCATAACCCTTAATCCCCTCGCTTATCAAAAACTCATCAACCCGCGTCTTAAAAATATTGAGCGAGGCAGCCTCCACCACTTCAACGGGCAGAGAATTCCAGAGATTCACCACCCTTTGAGTGAAGAAGTTCCTCCTCAGCTCCATTCTAAAAAACCCCCCCCCCACCCCCCCCGACCTTTATCTTGAGGCTGTGCCCCCTAGTCCTACTGTCCTTTCTGAGCGGGAAGAGTCTCTCCACCTCTATCCTATCCATCCCATTCATCATCTTATACGTCTCAATGAGATCTCCCCTCATTCTTCTAAACTCTTAACGAGTACAAGCCTCGTTTATTCAGCCTCTCCTCATAGCTCAACCCCAAAATAGAATGTTTCCCAGAAGTAACTGGACCCTGGATGGGCCTAGCCCCATCTGGGACAGTTCAGGCATTCTATTGCATCGGACAACTTGGTTTTGGAGTAGGGGAGACACCGTGAAAACTACTAAAGTGACGAAAGGGATTTGGTAATTGAATTTTTGGCTGAGATTAAGGAAGCTGTGAATATTAGCGTCGGAGGAAAGTGTGCATCGTAGAGGCGTTTTCAAAGTTTGAACGGCTTCAATTTTTTTTAAATGTAACTGAGGGGCTTGGGGGGGAGGGGAAAGTGAACGGAACGGGCTCGCTTCACAGCGTACAAGGGAAAGCTTTCTCGGTGGAGACTGTGCCATAAGGTTAACGTGTCATTGATATAGTCTCTTGGCAAAAGAAGCAATTGTGGGGAAATGTGAGAGTTATGGGAGTCTAAGGACAGTTAGGGAGATAGGAACGCGGAGGAACTGCTGTGTTTTAATTCCGTTGTATGGTGTTTCTCTTCCTTTTGCAGATACGAGAGTGGGGATCACGTGGCTGTGTTCCCCATCAACGATTCAGCACTGGTTAATGAGATTGGCAAAATACTAAACTCAGACTTGGATATAGTATTTTCCTTAAAAAATCTCGATGGTGAGTGACGAGCGAGTGTCCTCATTCAGTAAAGGGTGTAAATGGGAAAAACAAGAAGTAACATCTAATGTTGACAAAATAGTAGAATATTAAACGGTTAGTTCACAATCAAAAGGGAAACTTCAGGCGCTCGTGATGTGGGAAGAGGCTGGTAACTGCCAAGGTCTGATGCGTGACATGTTTAAAACTGGTATACTCCTGACAGCCAGTTGAAGGAAGAATCCAAATCCAGCCTTTACGTGGAATCTTTATCCGGTCTTTATTCAGAATGATACAGTACAGGTGTGCGTCTCCCGATTCCACTTTGTTCCAGTCCTCACGTCTCCGTTTGCGCTCGAGCGATAGTCTGGTCGACGCCCTCCACCTGTCCGTATTTAATGTCAGTTCGTACGACTGACAACTTCCAGCTCTCTGTGGAGTTCGTTGGAGACGTCTTAAATTGTCATTTTTATTAATCAAGCCTCCAGAGGGAAGATGAGACATGGAAAAATAATTCTAATACCCCTGGAGTTTACTCAATTGCCATATTTGATGCAGTGCATCTCTTCAACGATGACACTTTTGGATTGAGCTACCGACCGTTCTTTTTGTTACCTGATAAAAGGTCTGTTCTCAATTGAGATTAAATGTAAACTAGTTGAAGTAAACTGCTGGATTCAGAAGGCAAGTGACCTGTCATAAACCTGGTCAGAAGCACTGAAACCAGCACTTCCAGTTGCTACAGGAGGTTCTAGACCTCTGTCTGGGATTAATGTTTAGACATTTGACTGTATAAATAAAAATCACGCAGGCTGTATCTGGGCTAATGCTGATTAGGGTCGGTTAATGAGTTTTGATTAAAATAAGAAGATACACAGAGCTTGGCCTTTATTTGGAGAAAGCTAACACTTGCCCACAAGCGGGACTCGTTTTGCTTCGTTTGAGATCAGTTATCTTTCAAGTGTATCGTATGCACGTCTTAATTCATTTCCACAACAATAGAAATGCTGAACAAGTGCGCTCTCCGGCGTGTTGTTAATTTGTCCTTTGTGTTTCTGTTTCTCTAGAGGAGTCCAATAAGAAACACCCATTCCCCTGCCCGACCACGTACCGAACAGCTTTGTCACATTACCTAGATATCACCAATCCTCCACGTACTAATGTTCTCTACGAATTGGCACAGTATGCATCCGACCCCAAAGAGCAAGAATTCCTCCGGAAGATGGCTTCATCTTCCCCTGAAGGAAAGGTAAGTGCACCAGTATGTATTGAGAGCCTAGTAAAATGGATCTCGTTCAGACACGATTGAACGTCCACTTACGCGACTCGTTCTGTCAAATCCTCTCTCTCTGTCTCGCTCGCACTTGCTGTCTCCCATTACTACAGCATTTAAGAAACTTTTGCCTTCAGCAGCCTCAGTCCCAAATTGGTTACTGGTGCGATTTGATGCTTTCTTTCAATAAAATGCTGTCAATTTTATTGCTTACGTGAGCTCGTAGTTAGGGCACATCGGGCTGACTCCTTGAATTATTTGTCGAGCGGAGTATTCTGCTGCCCCAGAGTCAGGTGAAACTAACGCTCGTAAATGCCTAAAAGAATGGCTACAGATTGGAAAATGAGGTAATATTTTCACTCTTTGTATTAAGGATGTCTGTACACTGTGTTTCAGTTGCAATACCTCACGTGGGTGGTGGAAGACAGGAGAAATATCCTCGCCATTTTGCAAGACTTGCCATCTCTTCGTCCACCAATCGATCATCTGTGCGAGTTGTTGCCACGGTTACAGGCTCGCTATTATTCTATCGCTTCATCTTCAAAGGTGAGACTTGCTTAGGAGTACCGTATAAAGCACTTGCGGTAAGCTGTCGTAACGTCGACAAACGTGGAATGTTAAAATTTCAAATCGAAAAACTGCGTCTTGGTTTTTGATAAATTCCTATAGCGTCGTCTGGTCACTTGAGTTATTGAGTGTAACCTTGAGACGTGGGCGTCGTTGGCTAAGCCAGCGTTTATCGCCCTCGAGAAGGCGGTGGTGAGCTGCCTTCTTAAACCACTGAAGTCCCTGAGGTGTGGTACGTGCGCACTGCTGTTAGGGACGGAGTTCTAGGATTTTGACCCAGCGACAATGAAGGAATATATTTCCAAGTCAGGATCGCGAGTATCTTGGAATGAAACTTCCAGGTGCTGGTACTCTCATGTATCTTGTCCTTCTAGATTGTTGAACTTACGGGTTGTAAGATGCTGTCTAATGTGCCTTAATGAGTTCCTGCAGCGCATCTTATAAACGATACGCGTTGCCGCCACTGCGTCGGCGGTGGGGCGAATGAATGTTAGCGGAAGGGCTGCCGATCGAGCGGGCTGCTTTGTCTAGATCGTGCTTTGCGGGGCCTGGGACTTGTGTGCCACTAGACCTCTTGCAAAAGGTATGGCTTTGATGTAATGTTGGTATCGGTTGCATCTCTTTCATGCAGCAGGATGTCCAACAAAACTTGAGCAAGTTGGAAGACAAAACAACGTTGCTGCGCTTGGCTCCTTGGGCAAGGAAAGGGTGTTTGCTGAGCCCATGCCGATTGCTCAGAACAATATTAGTATTTGGGTTTTACTGCCTGAAGGGTCAGATGATCTGAACAAAGAACAAAAACAGCCCGGGAAACAGGCCTTTGGGCCCGACGAGCCCGCGCCGCCATTTTAACATTACCGGTTCCCCCTCCACCCGTGACCCTTATCTACGCTTCCGGCATTCCGCGTTGAGGGAAAACTAATTTAGGGACAATTTATTACCTCCAGTCGGCCTAATAGCACATCTTTGGGGTGTGGGAGGAAACCGGAGCACCCGGAGAAAACCCAAGCAAGCGCGGGGAGAACGCGCAAACTCCCACAGACGCTGGCCCAAATCCGCGTGTCTGCACAGCAAACAGTGATAGTCACTGAGGTGTCGTGTTGCCCAGTGTCTGGTCCTCGTTTAAGCACAGACTAACGACGTGAAGTACTAGAGCAGACCTAGTACGACCCATCGCGCGTACGCCCCTCGTTGAACGACAAGGCGGACCGACCTAAAACCTGTGAATTAAAAGAGAAAAACACTAGTATCGTTCCACATCCTTTTACATTACCAGGGACGTCCCAACGCTACTGAACCTTATTTAAAACAATCTCCGATATCCTTCCGTCTCCGACCCACTCACGTGCCCGTCTAAGTAACCCTTAAACAACTCCAGCGTGCCTGCCTCCACCACCTTGCTTGGCAGAGCATTCCGTACCCCCACGACCCTCTGTGTGGAAAAACCTCCCTCTGATATCCGTGTTGTACCTCTCCCCCCTCACCCTAAGCCCTTGGCCCCTCGTGCTGTGCGTCTCTAACGTAGGAAATAGCTTACCACTGTTTACTCTATACCCTTCGTGATCTTATATACCTCTATTAGATCCCCCCTCAGTCGCCTTCTTTCAAGGGAAAACAGCCCCAATTTGCTCAGTCTTTCCTCAGCTGCTTTGTCCTGGGGAGGTCACGTGAGGAATTACGCAAGGAAAGTCCTGTGTGTGACTACTAGAGTTCTTTGCGCTTCCAACTCTAACTATGCCATTTGGAATTGGACAGGGAACCAGAATCTATGCCCGTACCTAGGTCACACGAATACTAGAAATTAACCCTCTGTAGCATTCAGTCAGCGTGTAGTCGGCTCGAGGCGAATTTTAACTGCAGTCTTGTGTCCTAATAAGGATCTGGCTGCAAGTTTTTCAGTAACTAACAAACCACTTGGGACATCGGTGCTTCAGTTACAGTTTGTATTTTCGTATTTGGCAATGCTGTCTTGCACAGCACTAAAGAAGTTAATTTTCTAGCAGTGATTTAGAGTTGTACGATTTGATAATAGGTTTGCAATCTGTTTCTGTAGGTTCACTCTAATTCAGTTCACATTTGTGCGGTTGTGGTGGAGTACACATCTAAAGCGGGCCGCGTCAACAGGGGTGTCGCGACGACCTGGCTTCGCAACAAAGTGCCGACTTGTAACGATCGCAAGCCCACTGTTCCGATGTACGTGCGGAAGTCTCAGTTCCGGCTGCCCTACAAACCCAGTACGCCGGTCCTCATGATCGGACCCGGAACCGGCATCGCTCCGTTCGTTGGCTTTATTCAGGAGCGGGCCTGGCTGAAGCAGCAAGGTACAGGAGCAGAACGATATCCTCTTAATTTTTAATCGTGGCCTGAACCTTTCCTCCTTTGGATGATTTAGCCTAGTGTCAATGGATATGAATCAGGCCTTTTTCCTTCTCCATTTTAGCTTTCTTGAAATGTTGCTTTCCATACTTTCCCTCTTTCTCAATACTGTTTCACTTCTGTATTGAATCCTGGTTCTATCACAGTTAATATATAACCAACATCCTGAAGATTTGCCTGTGGAGCACGTTCCCTGCTGGTGGTTTAGATGATTTTTCATCGCAACGGAACCAGCCTTTAATAACACATATTTGAATATGTTGATTTCTAGTTTTTTAAATTTTGTGGCAACTTGGCTGAGTTGGTAACTTTTGTTCCCGAAGAATTCTTTAAATTGGAGCAGATAATCTAGAATGAGATTCTAGCGCAAAACTGAACGTACTGCGTCGTCAAAGCGCCCTTCCTCAGTTTAACCAGGCTGCCTCGCTAAATATTTTTAAGAAGCGGGTTGATGGGTTTTTGATAAGAGAAGGGATTAAGGGTTATGGGGAGAGGGCGGGAAAGTGGAACTGAGCCACGACAGATCAGCCATGATCTTATTGAATGGCGGGGCAGGCTCGAAGGGCCAGATGGCCTACTTCTGCTCCTATTTCTTATGTTCTTATGAAAGGGCAGAATTCCGTTGACCGAGCGTGACATCGAGAAGCGATAGCAAAATTGAAGCGGCCCAGCTTTCCACTGGCTCAAGTCATACCTAGTAGAAGGCGAGATGGCTGTGGGTGTTGAAGGCCAATCTTCCCCAGGATGTCATTGCAGGCGTTCCTCACGGGAGTGCACGAGGCCCGACCGTCTTCTGTTTCAGCATTGCCCTTCGCCTCCAACGTACGATCAGAAGAGGGTGTTCAGAATCTCTGCAGAGAAAAAGCCTCGGACAGGATTCAAACTCGGGCTGTTGGCAGCAAGTTAACACGCGTGCCACGTAAGTGTCAGGCAATGACCATGCCCGATGAGAGATTCCAACCATCTCAGTTGACATTTAGTGTCATCGTCAAAGCACCCACCTTCAATACTGACTTCACCGTTAATCAGAAACTTAACTGGTACCGGACCGGCCGTCTAAATACCGTGGCTACGAGAACGGGTCAAAGGCTGGACTCGGTACAAAACGAGACTCGCTTCCTGGCGGCTCAAAAGCCTTTCTACCGTCGTCGAGGCGCAAGTCAGGAATACGACGAGTACTCGCCACTTGCTCGTCGAATGTATTTCCAATAACGGTCAAAGCTCAGTTGAAGCAACCCGTTTGCTTGACAATCTATTGACGGGTAGGAGGTTTATGCTTCCATTATACAGGGCATCGGTGAGATAACGTTTGTACAATACTTGCGTCCGCTGGAGTTTCGAAGATTAGCAGACTTCTTTATTAAACCTTTTCAGATCCTGAAGGGTCTTAACAAGGTGGACGTGGGAAGGGAGAATCTAGAACTGTGGGTCACTGCTTAAAAATAAGAGGTCGCTTATTTAAGAGAAATGAGGAGAAAAACAATGTTCTGAGGATCGTGAGCCTTTGGAATTCCCTTCCTGAAAAGTTGGCGGAGTAGAGGCTTTGAATATTTTAAAGCGGAGGTAGATAGTTTCTTCATAAGCAAGGGGGTAAGCAGGAATGTGGAGTTGCGTTTACAGTTAGATCAGTCATCGTCTTATTTAATAACGATACAGGCTTGAAGGGCCAAATAGCCCTCTGCTACTTTTGCTCCTAGTATATATGTTTGTACGAACTCTGTTGCTGTCTCTTCTTTGTCAACGGGCCATACCAAATCTTGGCGCTCCCTAACAGCACCGGGTGAACCTATACCACAAAGTCTGCTCCAGTCCCAGAAACCGGCTCACCACCTCCTGAAGGGGATTTAGGCACGGGCAATTAATATTCACTTTGTTTTTTCCTTCGCCCTGTTTATTGTCCCAAGTTTGAACACTAAGATTCAGATTTACTTTAACGTGGAGCCTAAAAAACAGGTCATCGATCGAACTCCATCAACCGTAAGGCAGCAAAGCCAATACCAGAGCCCCAAGGCGGGCAGGGAGGTAGGTCCTTTTGGATTCCCGAGATTAGATTTGGTCGTATTTTATCTGCTTAAGCTGGCATTATCTCGACAGTAGGTTTTACGAAGCCCACGGTGCCGCGAAGATGAACGTCTGAACCTTATTCTCGATAGTTGAAACTACGGACAGTCGGTTCCCCCGACCCAAATGCCATTTTTGGAGATTCACACCACCCCGTGAAGCCCGACATTCTGATTTGCACTAGGGTCCAGGATTTTAAGACTGCCAAGAAAACTAAAAATATTTCTCTCGAATTGTTCTGCTGTATTAGTGACCTTTGTTTAATGTCAATCGAGCATCTGTAGAAGGCCGCTTCAAAAACTTTTCAAAGTTTATAAATCGCAAGTAAGCCTTACATTAACACCAATGAAGTTGTTGTAAAATTCCCCTAGTTGCCACACTCTGGTGCCCATTCGGATCAATGCACCTAACCGCTAACCAAGAATCGATCGCTGGCGTTTTCTAGAACGCAGAGTGCCACGACACAGACACAGGATTTGTTATATTTTCCTGTGAGTTCAGGCCTCCTCGTGCTGCCGGGACGAATATCTCTAAGAGAAATCGGAGTCCTAGAATATTATGCCAAGGAAAAGGCTCATTCTGCCCATGAAGTCTCTGCCTATAACTATAAGCCATCTAGTTAAATGGCATATTCCTGTGATATCCTTGCTCATTTTGATATTCCTCTTTTTTGATCTAATTTCCAGAACACGGCACTTTGTCCAACTCAAACTATTTCAAGATAATGAAACTTCTTGGCTTCCAGCCTTCACTCTTATTAGTAGGTTTTTAACAGATAGGTTTGACGTTACCTAACTAGTATTACTGGATTTTCTCATTTATCTTGCTCTGCAACCTAATGTAGTGCCATTTACGGAGGAGTCTTTTCGCCTTCCCTGGTTTTCTAGTTGTGTCTTACTGGCTGTCGTAACCTTTCAGATATTGTTTCGTGAGAAATCCTTTTCTTCTACTGTTTGGATTTCCCCAAATGTGTTTTTTTTTAGCCATTTCCTTCCATCCTTCAAAATCTCAAACTGACCTTTGGTTTATGAAGTACAAATGGAGCTGAATGTGTTCAGGGAATAAAAGACCATTGCACGTTGTTTTACAGGGAAAGAGGTCGGAGCGACTGTGTTGTACTATGGCTGTCGCCATAAGAACGAGGACTATCTGTATCAGGAAGAGCTGGAGCAGTTTCAGAAAGATGGCGTCCTTACACAGCTGAATGTAGCATTCTCCAGAGACCAAGCCGAAAAGGTGAGCCACTGGGAGGCGAGCTGAGCTAGGGTCGTGAGATAATGGTCTACATTACTTCCCATTTCCTGCACCTAGAAACACCTTTATTTCATAATTATAACTAAATGAGTTCCATTAAACACAAAACTTGAAAGCATTTACAGTTAGATTGATAAGATAAACGAGCATAGATTTCATTGGGAATTTTGAATGTGATGCGTTTCATTTTTAACAGAAACGCTTAACGACAAAGATCAAAGTTAAAACAGAGGTTCTTCTCTTTCTCGCAGGGGTCGGTGTTGGGACCGGACTATATTAACGCGAACCGCATTCAGAAGCCTAGTGCAAATAATCATATTCAAAGATTGGACCAATAAAGCAATACTCTCTCAAATAGTACCCACTGATGTCTCCCTTTCAATCAGTTCCTTATCCGCCTCCCAAGAAATTATCTAGATTTCAATAAGTTCCATGTGAAAATCCTGAGGCAGTGTGTATTTGGGATGAGAACTGGGTAACGAATAAGGGATTGATTTTAGAGCAAGACGTGAGCGGATCATATTTAAAGGAATGACGTTTGACTGATCCCATCTCAGATTTCACAAATTTGCTTTGGGCTTTTACTGAACGTAATTGACGTTAGAAACCACCTGGCCCCACTTCAAGATCCCTGAGGGTATTGAGTAGAGCCTTGAGGGTTTTTGTAAGTGTAACTCCTTATTTCCAACATGTTTCCACAAACTGCATTCAGAAGGGTTGAGTGAGAGTCTGATGTAAGAACCAAAGAACTCCAAAAGAAACTGAATACTATTTACAACTGTAGGGTAATAATGATAATTAAATTCAATACATAGCAATTCAAGATGTTGTACTGAGATCTGGAAATGAAACTCAATAGACAGGACTTTTGAGACGGTGGTGTTATCCACACTGCCGCTGAAAAAAACCAATGCTTCAGGGAACGTGAACTGTTCGGAGATGCCGCACGCGCGCGCACACGCCACCGAAATAGCAATCGGGTGGGACGCAGGCCCTTATTTAAGTGGTGATTTAATTGATCGTCCAAGTGCCCTAATTGGGGTTAGGGTAAGTGGGCTGTCCTAGACCTCGCCCTCCTCTCATAAAATCTCAGGCGTATCAGGGACTGGCGAGCACGAAAACCACAGGGGAATTTTACAGACCCTGCCATCCGGGTTGGAACATTCTGTGCAGTGTTTTCCCTGTCTATAGAATCCCTACTGTGCAGAAGAAGGCCGTTCAGCCCGTCGAGTCTGCATCAATTCTCCAAAAGAGCATCCCGTCCAGGCCTTCTCTTCCGTCCTGACCCCCCGTAGCCTTGAGCGTTTGCCGTAGTTAAACTCAAATAGTCTAAAAATGGCTATTTGCCACTGGCACTGCAACGATTTAAAATATAATTGCTGAGTTTTACTGCCAGAGCTAAAGAGCGTATCTTGAGGCTATCACGCTGAAGCAACGTCACGCTCTGAATTCAGTTCTGGTAACTGAGACACGAAGGAAAAAAAGTTCTCTTTCTGGAAGAGTTCATGGAAGTTTCACGTGTAGATGCTGGCCAAAGAGAAATTGGCCAACGGCCTTCCTTGTTTATTGCTTTGGGATTTCAGATAATAACGTTTTTGCTTTTCTCTCTCTTATTTTTATCAATCCTCAGGTGTACGTTCAGCATTTGCTAAAGAAAAATAAAGAGCACTTGTGGAATCTGATCCATAAGGAGGGAGCACATATCTACATCTGTGGGTAAGTGAAGAGAAAAGAGGAGATGCTTCCTTCATTTGTGTTGCATAGAATTGCACCAGTCATTTATCAGTTTCAATCGGAGAAATAATTAATGTGTTCACTCCCAGAACATCTGACCGCTCTTCAAGCAAAGACCAGGAAAAGCTAGAAATGCAAAGATCAGTCAGCAATAGGGAGGGTCAAAAACAGGACATTGACCAGCAGAACATCTATAGGTTTCCACTCCCATCCCCGATGGATTTTATTTGGCTCGTGTTTTAGTTTTGCTCCCACCTGTGTTTTTTTGGTATTGATCTTGGTCGTGAAGGGTGTATCTATTGCATGCGGTTGGAAGTTTACAATGACACAATTCATTGGTAGCTAGCTGATCCTTTCAGTAAGTGTGCAAGTTGATTCCTGCTGTCCTTCATACTTAGACATTTTAACTGAAATTCTTAAACGTGTTCTTCACCTTGCAAAATAGTTTGTTGTTGCTTAGTTTCTCCAATTGTAGCCTGCAAAAGTTTGCTGATCCCTTAATAGGGAAAATCAGCACAAGATTGTAAAATTCTGCCAGAAATTTGCTGTCGCTCGTCCCTAGCCTCCTCTCCCGTTGATATATAGCCGTCAGGCGTGTTCTCGTTCTTCACTGAAAGACCGTCCGTCGTTGACGAGCCCAGACAGTAAATATCAGTGGCTTTTAACTGTTGAAGGGCGTCGTATTGAAACCTGAATCTGTCTTAAGCTGACATCCACAAGGAGACACAGAATAATGATCAGCGAGAGGAATTCTCACTGCCTCATCTCTGTACCCTCAACCCATGCCGCTCAGGTTAGTCGCAGCTCCCTGCTTGCCACCCTGGCTGAGACCGGCAAACTCGGAACAACCCAGAAACCCACATTTTGAGTTATTGGCACCTTCCTTTAGAGGTTCCTGCCTCCTTCCTTTGATTTTACAGTTGTACGGTGATAAAAACAGATCGTTAGGTTGAGTCCCTGCTGTCCCTGTTCTCGTGATGACTGTTCACGATGACCTCTTAGCCTGGCAGATAAGAATTCACCAACCGGGAATATTGCCTTTTCGTCCTGTGGGTAACAGGCAGTAACACTTACCTCGAAACCTTTATACACGTTGGGCCGGTGGGAAGAAATTCCAGCTGTGTGACGACAGCGTGCTCGGGAGAACAGGCTTAACCGCAATCGAAAAGACTTTTAGAAGTAGCGGTCTGATCCCGACAACCAAAAACGACACCTTGCACGAGTTTCCCTGTTTCCACGAGTGAAAAAGTTGAATCGTTCGTATAAATTGAGCTGAATTTTAGGAATCGGCGGTGATCGAGTGGCATTTGCCATTCAGTACTCCTCGACCTACCCGTAGGTTCTATACGGGCTTTAGAGTGACAGTTTACGGTTATTGAGTTATTGATTTGATTTATTGTATTAATATACAGTGGAAAGTATTGTTACTTAAGCAGTATACAGACAAAGCGTACCGTACGTAGAGAAGGAAATAAGACAGTGCAGAATATAGTGTTACGGTCATAGCTAGGGTGCAGAGAAAGATCAACTTAACGCGAGGTAGGTCCATTCGGAAGTCTGACGGGAACAGAGAAGAAGCTGTTCTCGAGTTGGTTGGTACGCCTCCTCAGACTTTTGTGTCACTTTCCTGACGGAAGAAGGTGAAAGAGAGTACGTCCAGTGCGCGTGGGTCCTTAATTATGCTGGGTGCTTTTTCAAGGCAGCGGTAAGCGTAGACAGTGTCAGCGAACGGGAGGCCGATTTGCCTGACGGACTGGGCTTCGTTCACAACCCTTTGTAGCTTCTTGCGGTCTCGGACAGAGCAGGAGCCACACCGAGCTGTGATACAACCAGTAAGAACGCTCTCTGTGACGCGTCTTTAAAAGTTGGCGAGAGTCCTAGCCGACACGCCGAGTTTTCTTAGTCTGCTGACTAGAGGCATCGGTGGACTTTCTTAACTATAACGTCGGCACGGAGGGACCGGGACAGGTCAGAATCGTAGAAACCCTACGGTGCAGAAAGAAGCCATCTGGCCCATCGAATCTGCACCGATCACGATCCCACACAGGCCCTACCCCCGTATCCCTACACATTTACCCGCTAATCCCTCTAACCTACGCATTTCAGGACACTAAGGGGCAATTTTAGCACGGCCGATCAACCTAACCTACACGTCTTCGGACTGTGGGAGGAAACCGGCGCGTCCGGTGGAAACCGATGCAGACGCGAGGAGAACGTGCAAACTCCGCACAGACGGTGACCCGAGCCAGGAATCGAACCCAGGTCACCGGAGTCGTGAAGCAGCAGTGCTGACCACTGGGCTACCGTGCCGCCCTTTGTGCCGACCAAGTCGGCGATCTGGTCACTTAACAATCCGAAGCCCACGACCATTTCTACTTCGTCCCCGTTGATGTAGATAGGGGCGTTTCCTCCATTACGCTTCCTGAAAGTACCTGAAAACGTGAGCGTTCGACAAGGGATCTGGAAGCTGTGTGAACAGGGCAGCAACTACGTGTCTGTTCGACATAATCAGAATGAAGACTATTTACTGTGACATAAAAAGCCCCATTTTATCTCCACAACTCAATGTATTTTGAATGAGTTAAGATCTGTCAGTCTGCATCAGGAAGTGTATATTTCAGTATTTAATTCAATATACAGTAATGTGCAGAAAGCAAAATAAGGAGTAGAAGATGAGATTGAGAAATAAGAGGTAAAGTTTTTAAAAACTGAATTATCGATGATGAAAAGAAATATGACTCTACAACCGTTGATAATTTTTAGTACCAGAGAGGTTGATAGTAAAGTCTTCATTCTTAAATTTAACTTAAACTCTTGAACGGACAAGCCCTAACTTTTTCAGTTGTGTTGTGGGCAACTATTGCAGATTTGTATTTCAAGGCCAAGATGCCAAAACCTGCTGAGGAACAGGGCAAATTGGACATCTTCCAGATTTTGTCTTTAATTTCACACGCGGTTGCCCGAAGTGGCTGTCCAATTTGCACGGTGGATCGTAATGACCTGGAACACTCTGTCCGTGAGGGCGGTGGAAGCGGTGGCGGTTGTTAATTGGACGCGTGCTTGAAGGAAATAAGGTTGCGGTGCTATGGGGATTAAGTAGGGGAACGGCATTGACGGAGCCGCTGCTTAGGGAAGTGGCATGGACCGATGGGCTGAATGGCCTTCTGCGGCAAACTGGTTCTACGACTCTGTAGTAGCTATTAGTACCGGTTATTTTAACGCAAAGTCCAAGCCGTTCAGAGCAGGGAATTTCTCTTACGTTCCGAACAATAGTTATTCTTAACCAGCATCGCTAAAACAGATGATCTCGTAACTGATTGTGGAACCTTGCTATCTGCAGACTGACTGCCAAGTTTCCTACGTCACATCACTATACTTCCAAAAAAAAAGGCGCTTTGGGAATGTCTGAGGCAATGAAAGGACCTATATAAATGCAAATCTATTGTGTCTGTCTTCCAGTGATGCAAAGAATATGGCAAGAGACGTCCAGAACACGTTCTATGAAATTGTTTCCGAACTCGGAGAAATGGCACACGCGCAAGCTGTCGATTACGTCAAGAAACTGATGACAAAAGGCCGTTACTCTTCCGACGTCTGGAGTTAAAACGGGAACGGGAGCAGTAAGCTTCCAGAATTGAAAGGTGTATCGGCGGTTCCCGGCTGATGACCACCGCCAGTCAATGCAAGAATCTGGAAAGTGAAGCGACGAAGCAGCGATTTTTGTTTTATATATATAAAAAAATGAAAATGTCCTAAACACTTTATGCTTTACTAAATACTGTACTCCTTCAGAATTGATATTTTATTAGAGACTTTCCATTGCAGTTTTTTTTTTAAAAGTTACTGGATTATCCCCTGATCCAGAAGAATCCTTTACAAATAACATTTGTTTAAAAGGCCAGTTGCAGCGCACCATAGTAAAACTTCCAAGTCTACCGAGCGGGGCCTTTCCCATGATTCGTCATGGTAATTTTTAAAAACGAAACTTTAACGCAGGAGTACATTGGGTCGTAACTTTGAAAATAGCACTGGGTTTTACGTGGAATAATTTCACGATTTGATCAATCTTTTTATTGATACAACTTCTTTATGTCTTTCGAATTACAATGGTTAATTTTTGAGGGAAGCACGGTGGACAAACTTGTGTGCGTGAACGTGTTGGAATGCATTGAACTCTGAGTTTGCTCTATCCTTTTGAAATCAGGATGCATACTGCATTGTGTATACAGTCCACAAGGCTTTGATTTAACTTTATCTTTAATAGCAGAACTGTAAGATGTCAAGTTATGCTGTACTTAGACCTAGCGACTCTAATCTAGCTCCAGGTTTCCAGACGTGAATGGGAAACGGTCGCCTCTAACGAGAACTGTTCCTTATTGAGTCTCCTCTGCGCCGGGTTAACGTTTTGGAAAGTTGTTTTAAGGAGTTAAAACCGGCTCGAGTCTTTATAATACAAGAGTTTGTAAATCAAACAATAGCAAAGGCTGCGACGAATGCAGTATACAAACCGAGGTTTAAACTAAAGCCCCTGTATCAGGGAATGTAAATTCTGCCACCCGTTGGGACAGAAGCACAGATCGGTCGTTCTGAATCTGCACACCGCCAGGTTAAAATATCGCAAAGAGGCCACGTGCAATGCGATGGCATTTGAATAATGGAAGTTTCTGTTCAGCAATGTGGCACAGAACAGATCTCTGCAACGTTGTTTTCAGAGAACGTCTTAGTCCCAAATCCGCACCCCTGAATCAAAAGGAAGTAAGTTGAAAATGAAAAAGATCGGAAATGTACGGCGACGTCTGAAATTTGCTGTTTTGGTTGTAGTCCTGGAAGTAGGCAGATAAAAAGAATCAAAAGTTCAAAATTATCTTAAAAGCCTACGTCCTATGCCTGAAGCCTCCTCTTTCTCACCACAGACGCTGACAGATGTGCTGCATATTTTCAGAATGTTCTGGGGTTTATTCTAAATTTCCTTTCACGCTGCAACGTGCATCTAATTGATTACTATTGGGTGCATTAACAGAAGCAATACACCAGAGCCTTTCCAGAGACTTTCTTTTAAGAACGGAAGCTGACGAGGCCAAGGAAACGTTCCATTTTTAAACTCCCTTTTCTCACGTTCTGCAACTGAGGGACAAGGTCGTTGATCTGTCCTTGTGTCTCTGCTACTGAACCATTGGGATATCTGAGACAGTAATAGAGAACTTAGATTTTTGTCTTTGCTCACTCTGGGTGGTGCTTATCCATTGTTTAACCCTTCCTGTGATTCTAAGCTCGTAGTGCTAATAGACCGCATCACGACATCCTGTCCTCTTCGGTCAGGCACTCCAAAGAGGTAGATTGCTGGCTTTTAAGATAATTTTGAACTTTTTTGATTCTTTTTATTTGACGCGTATGCCCATTGCGTCCTCAGTGAACCTTTTCAGAACCGTTCAGAAACTAAGAATGGTGTCGATCGCAGTTGAAACTTTTTAGTATTTCTTAGACAACTGATAAAATCATTGGGAAATATGAAAGGAGACCGTGAACTCTGACTAGTGGCTGTTCCTGTGATCAGTCACCGTTCCTCTAATTTGCATTCAAATGATTCAGAATCAAGTGTATAAATAGTCAGGGAATTTCCCGACCAAAAATTCTGACTTTCAGTATCTTCACAGATCAAAGCACTTTCTCATTTTAGGATTGGCTGAGTTTTTTGTATTTTGTCAATCCTCATAGGTACTTGAACAAATATTCCCACCAGCTTCTGCTTACTGTGTGTGGTTGTGGTTGTCGTCGCATTACGCAGTGCCTTTAATATTGACACACGTTCAAGCGTACGTCTGTTTGTTGCTTACGTGTAGCCTGTTTCCCGTGCGGCGCGTTGCCGATTGCTGTGAGGCGCTTAGTTAAGAAGGAACATTGACGTGAACTGGTTTAACTGTCTAAGCTTGTTTCGTTCCACCCGCACATTCCCTATACTGGTAACCTGCTTCAAAAGAAGCAAATCACTCGACACCCTCGCGTGCAAGCTGCTAAAGTAACAAGCGACTAAAGTCGTACAATGCTTTTGTAGGTTCGGATCGTACAGCAAGGTATTAACGTTCATATTTCTGCCTCGCGTTAACATCTGTTACAGGTTAGATTTTGCGATGTAATTTGTGTGAACAAACAAAAAAAATTAAAGTCCGCCGTTTAAACGGCCTTTCAGTGGACGGAATAGCAGAATCTTACCCGACTCGGTAATTCCACTAGACGTCTGGAAATACTCAGCAGATTGAGCGGTGTGGGGGGTAAGCGCGACAGTTAATATCTTAGATCAAAGACCTTGCGGCTATTATTTTGTAGAAAGAAACGGCTAAAGGAAATGCGGTTTCACAATCCGAGGCTTCTGCCTACTTCCAGGCAACGACGACTAAAATTTTCATTTTTAATTTAACGAAGGAAGTGATCTCATTTTCCAAAATCGCTGAAAGAACTCGATGCAGTCAATTTCAGCGTATAAATGCGGGCATAGTAGCTGGTTCTCTGGTATTCGTAGTTCAGTGGACTATGTTAATTTTCAGATTGAATCTGCAAAGAGAGCACCTTTGGTCATCATCTGAAATAGTTGGATGTAATCGATTAAACACCAACTCTCAGCAAGCGTGATCCAGTGAGAGAAAATTTATGCACGTCAATCACTATATACAGAACAGACTCTGCTGAAGCTATACCTTGAATGGAATGTACTTCTTGGTGGCTGTTACACAAATCCTTCCCAATACAAGTTAACGAGAATGTAAAAAAAATGCATCCAGGACTAGAAATTAGTAACTCTCCCAGGGTAATGATTAGTGCCAAATCTTTTCTACTCGACGGCTGCTTTGGAAAGTCCCACGTTGCTTTCAGAATTTAGATTTATTTTAAAGACCAAAAACCAAGTTAGAAACTGATGAGGGATATGAATGTGTGGGGAGGGGTAAACTCACCTGATTCAGGCACAGGGAATATCTCCACACGTGGGAAAAGGCTGGTGCCTCCATCCAGCGAAAAAGGTTAATCCCACCATACTTAGGTCAGCCGTTTGCTAAAACGACCAGCGAAAGACCGTCACCTCATCTGTAAAATGAGCAGTGGGTTGCGGCAGAGTGACGTGCATTCGACGAGATTGTGACCCTAACTACGCAGTCACTTGATTTCTCCGAGGTGCAGGTTGTAGACATCTGGCTCCTCTTGGACCGAAAATAAATGCAATTCTTACATATTTTTAAACTTTTGTATTTGAGTCGGTTAGATTTGTTTCTCTGCCTTAATTGAAAAACGTGAACGCTCACTGGTAGAGTCTGTGTTGGGACTCTCGGTTTACAGTTAGGGCTGTTCCAACTGGACCTTGGGAGCATCTAAAGATGTTCAAACTGGACTATATGCACCTTGGCAGTTCAGCCCTGGCAGCTTCGGTCCTTTGTGTGCGTGTGTATACTTTTGTGTTTGTACCATTGTAACTTTGTGGACCCAGTGGTTTGGAAAGAGCTGCTTGCTTTCTTGACGGATAACTCAACATTTGAGATACTTGGAAATTAACGGGAACTAGAATGTATACATCAGTTACGAAATTCACGATTACCCTTCCTTGTACAAAAACAGAAAATGCTAGAAATGTTCAGTTCGGGCCACATCTGAGGGGAAGGGAAGAGTTAATGTTTCAGTTAACTAACCTCTTCACAGAACTACTTTTTGCCTGTGCTTTGCAGAGTCCTTGACTTAATCTGTGTGACCGCCACTCTAAATCACTCCTATTCTGCGATCAGGCTTTTCTTCACGGATGACGGAAAAGCTGTACGAAAACCTTCCCAAACCTGACATCGTGCAGATTAAAGGAGTGCAAACGTTGTCAGTCCTATCGGCAGCAATTGCCGTTGCCTCGAGAAACTAGGACGACGCTGCAGTTTGCGTCTGCTGCGACAACGATAAAGTTAACTGAAGCTGTAAGCTCTTCGTCTCTTTAAACCAGGTTACCGGGGTTGAGCCAGTTTGCACGTAGGATGCCTTGCTTTAATGCAAGGCCCTGACTCCTGTTTCCCCTCTGAAAGGTCAGGATTTGTTTGATGTAGTGCAACGCTTATATTAAATTTAAAGGTGGCACGTTGACAGCCACGTGACATTGATGTTCATTCTGGTTCCTTCTGTTACCAAATTAAAAGCCTTATTTATCAACTGAAAGCTCTGGGGAATCTGTACGAGTCTATAAGCTGGGCCGCTCTTCATTTTGAATTTCATACGGTTATTGTTCAGTCGTGGATGCAGTTTGACTGCTAACTTTGCGTCGCAAGTTGGAAACATGTATACGTATTGTCAAACGCACTATTGTGTCAGTGGCCCCTACGTAACGTGGAACTCTGGATGTTTATTTGACGTCAAACTCGTTGTCTTTTCTGTAGAAAGTTGCTGACGGATGTATAAATCACCGGTAGTTTTAATCGGAATCGCAAAGTGAGATGAAGCGAGAGAGTTTTTTGGGTTGTTTGGACGATATAGGTGACCCCCGTCTTAACCCTTCTGATCTGTTTCGTAGAATGAATAGTGTTCTCTCTCTCTCTCTCTCTCAATTTTCACTTGCCCTTCTCTGGCTCCTAATAGTCCTACTGTTTGTTCAGTGTCTGCAAATCTATCATGTAATTTGTCTCTGAAAACATTAAAAGAATTAATAAAAATCCTGACTTGAGTCTTGCTTGTCCATCCTGGTATCGGGTGCCGTCGTCTCACTGGCTGTTTTTTGGCATTGTGCATCTGAATGGTGTCACACGTGGAGGGCAGGATCAGCCTGTAATATGCAGTAGACTGAGGAACCACTGACATTTACCAGAGGCCCCCTCAAACCTGTGCAACTAAATCACAAGCCATTGAATTCTGCAACCTTTATTTTATTGGTACTTTAATTTAAAAAAAGTATTTGTTCAGGGACATATTCCAGAATTGCATTAATATGGAAATATTTTTGTGGAAATACAGGTTTCTTACTGAATTTAACCTGCAATTTTATCTCATTTCTATTTGCACAGAGCACGATTGAAGTATTAAATCAATGTGAGCAGCTGTTTTATTCAGCTAAGAACTACTTGGGAAGGAATTTTGGCTCAAAAAGCTTAATTCAAAATGAAGTATTATAATGCTGACAGCCGGAAATATAGACACTAGTAAAACAGTCTTCCATTTCAAACAAACACTACGGTCCAGCTATACGCGATTTGCAATTAGCCTGCGGACAATAAGATTGCAAAGACCGTCTGCTCCTGGAGGAAAAAAGTTCTGCTGAGCCGACCCAGGTTGTCAGAAAACAATTCCTCCAGCGCAGAGTTCGAGATTTAACAAATCTGCTGAGGTGAAATTCACTAACGATTTTAAGCTTAAATTGATGGAAACCGTTCCCTTAACTATGTTGCCCACAGCCCCCGAAAAGGAGTAGGGGGGAAAGAGAGAGACAACAGCCTGGATTGGGGGAAATGGAGGACGATGGCGGGGATGGAGTGATTTAGGGAATAAGGGTGTGGAGTAGATCTGAGTCCAGAGGGTAGTCTTGCCAGAGATATGTCCAAAGGCAAGTATGAAGACAGCTTCTCTCTTAGACTTTACACTGCCTTAATGACAATCACCCAGGGGCTCTGATATCCATCGTGAAGTGCTTCGAAAGGTTACTCGTGGCACGAATCAATTACTGTCTCCCAGATTGCCTGGATCCACTGCATTTATCTATTGCTGCAACAGGTCTACAGCAGGTGCCGTCTCCCTGCCCCTACACTCGACCTTGAAACACCTGGATAACAAAGACACCTACGTCAGACTCCCATTTATTGGTTACAGCTGAACCTTTGACAACATTATTCCTACAAAGCTCATCTCCATCTCGTGGCCTAGGGTTCAGCTCTTCCCTAGACTTCCTAACCCACAGAGCGCAATCAGACAGGGTAGGCAACGACATCACCTGCACAATCATCTTCAGCATCCTTCCTCAGATAAGGATACCAAAACTACACCAGGTACGGCCTCGCCTATACATTTAAAGTAAAACGTCCCTATCCCCGTAGTTACATCCTGTCGCTACGAAGGCCAATATATCATTCGCCACCTTTTTTGTCTACTTTCAGTGACCGGTTTCACCACCGTCGTCAGCCTGCAGCGATCGTCACCGCTTAACCCCGACGGAGAAGACGATACGATATTGTGTGGGTAAGGTTAGCAACACCGCCACCCGTTTGATCTGTCTCAAGTGTAGCGTGAGCTCGCTCTTCCTGCAGGACGAGGTGAGTGATCGGCCCTCTCGTCTATTCCAGCATCACCGAGGAACGTGGGACGCCGAGTTCCTCGGTGATCTCCCCTTCTCAACTGAGCCCTATGCGTGAGGACGGCCGACCTCCGCGACGCGACCGGCCGCTTGTTCCGACAACGTCAGGGGGACTTGCGAGTCTCGACGTCGCGAGTTACGTTAATTCTGTAGCGTGTTGCCGGTTCGCGGGGTTTTTGTTTGTTTGCGCTTTCCGTAGCGGGACCTAGGCGCGGGGGCATTCGGGAAGGGAGCGCGGGAGTACCAAAAGAAGGCCGCGATAGACAGCGGGCAGCGGAGCGAGGGGGTGCAGAGCGAGTGCTGCAAGGGCTTTGGCTCACTGGGCTTAGGCGAGGGCAGGCTTACGCAAGCTGAGTTACTGGTCCAATTTTTCCATTTGCGTCCATAAGTCTAAGGGTGGCCAAATAAACGGCAGGGTCCTTGGGGAGACGCGTCAGCCGCGTTAGGTGCGATACGTGGGCGTTCCTGGAGACACCGCATCTCCGGAAAGTCCACGTCTGCACCAAACGTCTGGAGTTGCAGCATTTGAGGGCCCGGGTTAGGCGATCGGAGCTGAGGCTGGAGGATTTATTTTTAGTCAGGGAGAACGAGGCGATAATGAATAGGAACCACGGTCACGAGGAAATCCCAAAGCCTGGGGGGGGAGCGGAATGGGTAGGTTACAGTTAGGAAGGGGAAAAAGAACAGTAATGGTCCAAAGGCTACCCCAGAGGTAGTCTGTCAGGAGTAAGGCGACAACTGGGGTACAAAGGGCAAGAGAGGAGGACCAGAATGCCTCAGAGGGAAGGAAGGGGGCCGGATGTGAGATAGCGGTGGGGGACGGGAGGGTTAAAGGAATCGATAGGCGGTTCTGTGGGCAAAAGCGGGACTCCAGGACGGTAGTCTGCCTCCCTGGAGCAGGGGTACAGGATGTGTCAGAGAGGGTAGAGGGAATCTTGAAGGGCCAAGGGACCCGGGCGGATGTCATTACACACGGAGAGAAGGACGTAGGAAGGAAGAGTAGGGGGGATATACGTAGGCAGTCGGGAGCCAGACTGAAGGGCAGGGCCTCCAGGGTGACGATCTCTGGGCTGCTGCCAGTGCCCAGTAATAGCAGGGATAAAAATAATGAGATCCTACAGCTGAATGCGCGGCTGAGGGATCGGTGCAGGACAGAGGGTTTTAGTTTTGTAGACCGTTGGGAAGTCTTTGTGAGGGAAGGGCACTTGTACAAGTGGGATGGGGAACACTTAAACGGGAAGGGTACACGTATTTTAGCTGGGAGGTTAGCTGGAGTGTTTCGGCAGGGTTTAAACTAATACGCAGGGGGGGGCGGGGAGGAGACAGATAGCTCAGTAGGCACCGGGAGTGGGAGTGAGTTGGGTGACAGGGTAAGTCTAGATGAGAGGAAAATCTCCCAGGAGAAGGAGGATCCGAGCGGGCCCGAGGGTCTTCGGCGCATCTGTTTTAACGCGAGGAGCGTGACGGGTAAGACGGATGAACTCGAGGCCTTGACGTTCGCGAGGAATTTAGACGTGGTGGAAGTGACAGAGACGTGGTTAAAGGAAGGGCAGGACCGGCAGCTAAATATTCCTGGGTGTAAGTGTTTCAGGCGTGACAGGGGAGGGTCGAAAAGAGGAGGGGGAGTGGCGCTCTTAATTAGGGAGCACGTCACAGCGGTGCGGAGGGAGAATAACATAGAGGGGCTGGAAATTGAGTCTCTGCGGGTGGAGTTGAGGAATAGGAAGGGAGCCATTACTATGCTAGGGGTGTACTACAGGCTGCCCGACAGCACACGGGCAGTGGAAGAGGGAAAACGGAGAGAAATTTTGGATAAGTGTAGGAAGAACAGGGTTGTCGTAGTGGGAGATTTTAATCTCCCTGGGGTGGATTGGAAGGTGCCTACAGCCGGGTGTTCGGACGGGGAGGAATTCGTAAGAGGCGCGTCGGAAGGGTCCTTAGAGCAGTACGTAGATAGCCCGACTAGAGAGGGGGCTATACCGGATTTAGTTCTGGGCAACGAGCCGGGTCAGGTGGTTGAGGTTGCGGTAGGGGAACGTGTGGCCAATAGTGACCGCAACTCTGTCTACTTTAGGACACAAATGGAAAAGGATGACTGCTGTCCTAAGGATAGGGTGCTAAACTGGGGGAGGGCGAGATACAGCCGGATGAGGCAGGAGCTTAGGGATACAGACTGGGATAGGCTGTTGGAGGGCAAGTCCACGTCAGGCACGTGGGAGTCTTTCAAGGGAAAACTGAAATGGGTGCAGGAAAGGCACGTGCCGTTTAGGAGGAAGGATGGGAAAGGTAGGATTAGAGAGCCGTGGATTACTAGAGATACAGAGGACCCGGTCAGGAAGAAACGAGAGGCGTTTGTCAGGTCGAAGCGACTGGGAACGGAGAAATCATTGGAGGAGTACAGAGAGAGTAGGAGGGATCTCAAAAGGGGAGTCAGGAGGGCAAAAAGGGGGCACGAAATGGCTTTGGCAGGTAGGATTAAGGAAAATCCAAAGACGTTTTACTCCCAAGTTAGGAGCAAAAGGGCGGCTAGGGGAAAAATCGATCCCCTCGGGGACAGACGAGGGGAATCGTGCTTAGAGTCTGAGGGAACAGGGGAGATCCTGAATGAATACTTTACGTCGGTATTCACAAAGGAGAGGGGCTCGATGTCCGGTACGGTCATCGAGGGAGCCGTAGATCGATTCCGAGGGAAGAAGCGTTAGGGCTTTTAGGTAGCATTAAAACCGATAAATCTCCGGGGCCCGACGGCATTTATCCGAGGCCGCTTAGGGAGGCGAGAGATGAAATTGCTGGGCCTCTGACGCAAATCTTCGTCTCTTCTTTGGACACAGGTGAGGTCCCAGAGGACCGGAGGTCAGCGAACGTGGTACCGTAGTTTAAAAAGGGTAGGAGGGATAACCCGGGTAACTATAGGCCGGTGAGTTTGACGTCAGTGGTAGGCAAGTTGACGGAGAGGGTTCTTAGGGATAGGACGTACGAGCACTTGGAGCGTCGCGATCTGATTTCAGGATACGCAGCGCGGCTTCGTAAAGGGGAAGTCTCGCCTTACGAATCTGGTCGAATTTTTTGAGGAGGTGACAAAAACGGTCGACGAAGGACGAGCCGTCGACGTCGTCTATACGGATTTCAGTAAGGCGTTTGACGAAGTCCCTCACGGTAGGTTGGTAGAAAAGATTAAGGCTCAGGGGATACGAGGCCAGGTATCTAGACGGGTGGAGAACTGGCTTGCTAAGAGGAGACAGAGAGTAGTAGTGGAGGGGTCCTTTTCTAGCTGGAGGTCTGTCACTAGCGGTATGCCGCAGGGCTCAGTACTGGGACCTCTTCTCTTTGTAGTATGTATAAATGACTTGGAAGAGGGAGTAAGCGGTGCGGTCAGCAAATTTGCTGATGACACCAAGATGGCTGGATTGTCGGGCAGTGAGGATCAGTGTCTGGCAATACGACGGGATATCGATAAGCTGGTACATTGGGCAGATACGTGGCAAATGGAGTTTAATCAGGATAAACGTGAGGTGATGCGTTTTGGCCGGAATAACGTACGGGGGAGTCACATGATAAAGGGTAAGCCCGTAAGGAGTACAGAAACGCAGCAAAACCTGGGGTTGCAAGTGCACAAGTCTTTGAAGGTGGCAGTACAAGTGGAGAAGGTTGTGAAGAAGGCCTACGGTATGTTAGCCTTTATAGGAAGGGGTTTAGAATGTACGAGCTGGAGTCTAATGTTGCAGTTGTACAGAACGTTGGTTAGGCAGCATTTAGAGTACCGCGTCCAGTTCCGGTCGCCTTACTACCGGAAGGACGCGGAGACTCTGGAGAGAGGGCAGAGGAGGTTTACCAGGATGTTGTCTGATACGGAAGGACTGGGCTACGAGGAAAGATTGAACAAATTGGGGCTGAATTAAAAAGTAGAACCGACAAGGTGGTTATCTCTGGGATACTGCCTGAACCGAGTGCAGACGGGCGTAGGGTTGATAGGATTAAGGAAGTGAATGGGTGGCTCAGGGATTGGTGCGGGAGGAATGGGTTTGAATTTATGGGGCATTGGCATCAGTATTGGGGTAGGTGGGACCTGTTCGGGCAGGATGGGGTTGGGGGGGTGGTGCTGCAAGGGTAGGTGACATTACGGGGTCTAAAGTTAAGGAGAGGGTACAGGTAAGGGTAGAGGCCGAGGATGTCCCAATAATAAAGGGAGTAGGGGGCGTGAGTATGGTCAGTGGCGTTGCGGCAAATAGGGTCCAGGTGAAGGCTGGGACGAAGGCACTTTATCTGAATGCACGAAGCATTCGGAATAAAGTGGATGAGCCGGTGGCGCAGATCGGCACAAATGGATACGACGTGGTGGCCGTTACAGAGACGTGGCTGCGAGGTGACAGGGACTGGGAGCTGAATGTACAGGGCTATCAAGTGTTTAGGAAGGATAGGCAGGAGGAAAAAGGGGGGGGGGCGTAGCTCTGCTGATTAAGGATAGCATCAGGGTGGGAGCAAGGGATGATATTGGAGCCAAAGAGCAGAAAGCGGAATCGTTGTGGGTGGAGATTAGGAACAGCAAAGGGAGGAAGACGCTGGTGGGTGTCGTCTATAGGCCCCCGAATAATGATCTGGAGGCGGGGCGGGCTGTTAACGCGCAAATAAGTGCGGCGTGCTGGAACGGGACGGCCGTAATTATGGGGGATTTCAATCTGCATATTGATTGGTCGACCCATGTTGGACGCGGTGGGCTCGAGGAAGAGTTTTTGGAACGCTGCCGGGATAGTTTCCTCGAACAGTGTGTGTTGGAGCCGACGAGGGAGCGAGCTATCTCGGATCTGGTGTTATGTAACGAGGCGGGTAGAATTAGGGACCTTGCGGTGAAGGATCCTCTTGGGGAGAGCGATCGTTGTACGGTGGAGTTTCTGGTGCAGACGGAGGAGGAGAAAGTGGGTTCCCGGACACGCGTCCTTTGTTTGAACAGAGGGGAGTACGGTAGGACGAGAGAAGAATTGGCGAACGTTGACTGGGGGAGCGCGTCGGAAGGTAGGTCTGCTGAGGAGCAGTGGAGGATCTTTAAGGAGACCTTTCTTGGTGCTCAGCAGAAATTTATTCCGACGGTCAAAAAGGACGGTAGGAGGAGAGTTAATAAGCCGTGGATAACGAAGGAGGTGAAGGAAAGTGTTAAATTAAAAGCGGAGGCGTTTAGAGTAGCTAAGAGCGGTGGGCGAGAAGTGGATTGGGAGAGGTTTAAATGTCAACAAAGATTGACGAAGAAGTTGATAAAGAAGGGTAGGAGAAACTATGAAGCTGGGCTAGCGCTTAATATGAAAAAGGATAGCGAGAGTTTTTATAAATATATAAAAAGAGGCTGGCTAGGGTGAACGTTGGACCCTTGGAGGATGAGAAGGGGGACTTGGTGGTAGGGGATGGGGATACGGCTGAGGTCTTGAATAACTTTTTTATTTCGGTCTTCACGGAGGAGGACGTGAATAATTTGCCGGGTGTTAGAGATGGAAAGGTGGTAGGACTGGAGGGTCTCGATGACATTACCGTTACTAGAGAGGCGGTGCTCGACAGACCGGAGGGGCTGATTGTGGACAAGTCCCCAGGACCGGATGGAATGCATCCGAGGGTCCTGAAAGAAACGGCAGAGGCGATAGCGGTTGCCTCGGTGGTTATTTTCCAGACGTCGCCGGATTCCGGGGAAGTGCCGGAAGATTGGAAAGCGGCTAACGTTACGCCGTTGTTTAAGAAGGGTGCCAGGCAAAAGGCGGGGAATTACAGGCCGGTTAGTTTAACGTCTGTTGTAGGTAAAATGTTAGAATCCGTCATCAAGGAGGAAATAGCGAGGCATCTTGAGGGGAATTGCTCGATAGAGCAGACGCAGCACGGTTTCGTTAAGGGGAAGTCGCGTCTGACAAATTTACTGGAGTTCTATGAGGATGTGTCTAGGGCGGTGGATAAAGGAGAGCCGGTGGATGTGGTCTGTCTTGATTTTCAGAAGGCGTTTGACAAGGTACCTCAAGAGGTTATTGCAGAAGGTCAGGGGACATGGAGTCGGGGGTAGGGTGTTAGTGTGGATAGAGGATTGGTTGTCAAATAGGAGGCAGAGAGTGGGGGTGAACGGGTGCTATTCGGAT
This sequence comes from Carcharhinus amblyrhynchos, assembly GCF_965287045.1. Classification (NCBI taxonomy): domain Eukaryota; kingdom Metazoa; phylum Chordata; class Chondrichthyes; order Carcharhiniformes; family Carcharhinidae; genus Carcharhinus; species Carcharhinus amblyrhynchos. The sequence continues at coordinate 39,983,944 of NC_137346.1, read as the reverse complement.
TGGCGGTCAGTGCCCCAGGGGTCGGTGCTGGGGCCTCAGCTATTCACCATTTATGTAGATGATCCGGAGGAGGGAACCGAGCGTACGGTGTCGAAATTTGCCGATGACACCAAGATTGGTGGAACGGCAAATTGCGCGGAGGGTGTGGAGAGTCTGCAGAAGGATCTAGATAGGCTGGGCGAATGGGCCAGGAACTGGCAAATGGAATTTAATGTTGGCAAGTGCGAGGTGGTCCACTTTGGTAGGAATAACGGTAGGAAGGATTATTACTTACGTGGCAAAAAACCGCAGCAGGCGACGGTGCAGAGGGACCTCGGGATCCTTGCGCATGAGTCGCAAAAACGCAGCTTGCAGGTGCAGCAGGTGGTCAGGAAGGCGAATGGGATGCTGGCCTTCATAGCGAGGGGGATTGAACATAAAAGTAGGGAGGTCTTGCTGCGGCTGTATAGGGCACTGGTGAGGCCGCAGCTGGAGTACCGTGTGCAGTTTTGGGCGCCGTACTTACGCGAGGATATTTTGGCCTTGGAGGGAGTGCAGAGGAGGTTTACTAGGCTGATACCGGAGTCGAGGGGGTTGAGCTACGAGGAGAGGCTGAATAAACGAGGCTTGTACTCGTTAGAGTTTAGAAGAACGAGGGGAGATCTCATCGAGACGGAGATTTCCTCCGACGCTAATATTCACAGCTTCCTTAATCTCAGCCAAAAATTCAATTACCAAATCCCTTTCGTCACTTTAGTAGTTTTCACGGTGTCTCCCCTACTCCAAAACCAAGTTGTCCGATGCAATAGAATGCCTGAACTGTCCCAGATGGGGCTAGGCCCATCCAGGGTCCAGTTACTTCTGGGAAACATTCTATTTTGGGGTTGAGCTATGAGGAGAGGCTGAATAAACGAGGCTTGTACTCGTTAAGAGTTTAGAAGAATGAGGGGAGATCTCATTGAGACGTATAAGATGATGAATGGGATGGATAGGATAGAGGGGGAGAGACTCTTCCCGCTCAGAAAGGACAGTAGGACTCGGGGGCACAGCCTCAAGATAAAGTGGGGGCAGTTTAGAACGGAGTCGAGGAAGAACTTCTTCACTCAAAGGGTGGTGAATCTCTGGAATTCTCTGCCCGTTGAAGTGGTGGAGGCTCCCTCGCTAAATGTTTTTAAGACGCAGGTTGATGGGTTTTTTGATAAGAGAGGGGATTAAGGGTTACGGGGAGAGGGCGGGAATGTGGAACTGAGCCACGACAGATCAGCCGTGATCTTATTGAATGGCGGGGCAGGCTCGAAGGGCTAGATGGCCTACTCCTGCTCCTATTTCTTATGTTCTTACGTTTTCCCTTGAAAGATGGCGACTGAGGGGGGATCTAATAGAGGGAAATAAGATTATGAAGGAAATAGATAGAGTAAACAGAGGTAACCTATTTCTTATGTTAGAGGCAGACAGTACGAGAGGGCACGGGCTTAAGGTGAGGGGGGAGAGGTATAACACAGATATTAGAGGGAGGTTTTTCACACAGAGGGTAGTGGGGGTATGGAATGCTCTGCCAAGTAAGGTGGTGGAGGCAGGCACGCTGGAGTTGTTTAAGAGTAACTTAGACACATGAGTGGGTTGGAGATGGGAGGATATAGGAGATTATTGTAAATAAAGTTCATTAGCAGTGGGACGTCCCTGGTAACGTAAAAGGATATAAGAATATAAGAACATAAGAAATAGGAGCAGGAGTAGGCCATCCAGCCCTTTGAGCCTGCCCCGCCATTCAATAAGATCATGGCTGATCTGTCGTGGCTCAGTTCCACTTTCCCGCCCTCTCCCCATAACCCTTAATCCCCTCTCTTATCAAGAACCCATCAACCCGCTTCTTAAAAATATTTAGCGAGGCAGCCTCCACCACTTCAACGGGCAGAGAATTCCAGAGATTCACCACCCTTTGAGTGAAGAAGTTCCTCCTCTACTCCGTTCTAAACCGCCTCCCCTTTATCTTGAGGCTGTGCCCCCTAGTCCTACTGTCTTTTTTGAGCGGGAAGAGTCTCTCCACCTCTATCCTATCCATCCCATTCATCATCTTATACGTCTCAATGAGATCTCCCCTCATTCTTCTAAACTCTAACGAGTACAAGCCTAGTTTATTCAGCCTCTTCTCATAGCTCAACCCCCTCAACTCCGGTATCAGCCTAGTAAACCTCCTCTGCACTCCCTCCAAGGCCAAAATATCCTTGCGCAGGTGCAGCACCCAAAACTGCACACAGTACTCCAGCTGCGGCCTCACCAATGCCCTATACAGCCGCAGCAAGACCTCCCTACTTTTATATTCAATCCCCCTCGCTATGAAGGCCAGCATCCCATTCGCCTTCCTGACCACCTGCTGCACCTGCAAGCTGGGTTTTTGCGACTCATGCACAAGGACCCCGAGGTCCCTCTGCACCGTCGCCTGCTGCAGTTTTTCGCCACGTATGTAATAGTCCTTCCTACCATTCTTCCTCCCAAAGTGGACCACCTCACACTTGCCAACGTTAAATTCCATTTGCCATTTCCTGGCCCATTCGCCCAGCCTATCTAGATCCTTCTGCAGACTCTCCACATCCTCCGCACAATTTGCCTTTCCCCCAATCTTGGTGTCATCAGCAAATTTCGACACCCTACACTCGGTTCCCTCCTCCAGATCATCTATATAAATGGTAAATAGCTGAGGCCCCAGCACCGACCCCTGGGGCACCCCACTAGTCACCAACGCCAATCCGAATAGCACCCATTGACCCCCACTCTCTGCCTCCTATTTGACAACCAATCCTCTATCCACGCTAACACCCTACCCCCAACTCCATGTCCCCTGACGTTCTGCAATAACCTCTTGTGAGGTACCTTGTCAAACGCCTTCTGAAAATCCAGAAAGACCACATCTACCGGCTCTGTTCTATCCACCGCCCTAGACACATCCTCATAGAACTCCAGTAAATTTGTCAGACACGACTTCCCTTTGACGAAACCGTGTTGCGTCTGCCCTATCAAGCAATTCCCTTCAAGATGCCTCACAATTTCCTCCTTAATGACGGATTCTAACATTTTACCTACCACAGACGTTAAACTAACCGGCCTATAATTCCCCGCCTTTTGCCTGGCACCCTTCTTAAACAACGGCGTAACATTAGCCGTTTTCCAATCTTCCGGCACTTCCCCGGAATCCAGCGACGTCTGGAAAATAACCACCAAGGCATCCACTATAACCTCCGCCATTTCTTTCAGAACCCCTGGATGCATTCCATCCGGTCCTGGGGACTTGTCCACAATCAGCCCCTCCAGTCTGTTGAGCACCACCTCTCTAGTAACAGTAATGTCATTCAGACCCTCCAGTCCTACCACCTTTCCATCGCTAACACCCGGCAAATTATTCACGTCCTCCTCCGTGAAGACAGAAACAAAAAAGTTATTCAAGACCTTAGCCATATCCCCATCCCCTACCACTAGGTCCCCTTTCTCATCCTCTAAAGGACCAACGTTCACCCTAGCCAGCCTCTTCCTTTTTATATATTTATAAAAACTCTTGCTATCCTTTTTTATATTAAGCGCTAGCCCAGCTTCATAGCTTCTCCTACCCTCCTTTATCAACTTCTTTGTCAATCTTTGTTGACATTTAAACCTTTCCCAGTCCTCTTCTCGCCCACTGCTCTTAGCTACTCTAAATTCCTCCGCTTTTAATTTAACACTTTCCTTCACCTCCTTCGTTATCCACGGCTTATTACCTCTCCTCCTACGGTCCTTTTTGACCACCGGAATAAATTTCTGCCGAGCACCAAGAAATATCTCCTTAAAGATCCTCCACTGCTCCTCAGCAGACCTACCTTCCAACGCGCTCCCCCAGTCAACATTCGCCATATGGTACGATGATAATGTTTTCTCTCTTTTAATTCACAGACTTTAAGTCGGTCCGCCTTGTTCTCCGACGAGGGACATACACGCGATGGGTCGTACTTGGGCTGCTCTCGAATGTTCGAGATCGGCCTCGTGCTTCACGTCACTAGGAACGACGATGTTGTTGCCATTAGAGACTCGGTTAAGGGAAGGACAGGATTGGCAGCTTTACATTCCAGGATACAGATATTTCAGGTGGGATTAAAGGGGTGAGGGAATTACACGACCGGTTCAGGAGAATATCACAGCTTTTCCTCGGAGGGCTCACGCAACGAGGCAATATGGGTAGAGCTCAGAAATAGGAAAGGTGTACTCACAGTGTTGGGAGTTTACTGTAGGCCACCCAACTGCCAGCAGGATAGAGGAACAGATATGTAGGTGGATTTGGACTAGGTGTAAAAGTAACAGGGTTGTTGCGGTGAGAGATATTAACTTCCCCTATATTGACCGGGCCTCACTTATTGCATGGGGCACGGACGGGGCAGAGTTTGTAAGGAGCATCCAGGAAGGCTTCTCGAAACAGTACGTAGATGGACCAATTAGGGAAGGGGCCACACTGGACCTGGCAGTGGGGAACGAGCGGAGCCAGGTGGTCGATGTTCCCAAACTGCTCCCCTACTGAAACGATGACCACAATTCAGTAAGCTTTAAGATACTGATGGATAAAAACAAGCGTAGTCCTCGAGACAAGGTGCTAAACTGCGGACAGGCTAATTACTACAATATTAGGCAGGAACTGAAGAATGTTAGATTGGGGGCAGACGATTGAGGGCAAATCAACATCTGGCACGTGACAGGCTTTCAAGTGCAAGTTGCTAGGGATTCAGGATCGGCACATTCCCGGAAGGACAAAGGCTAAGCGTGGCAAGTTTTGGGAACTTTGGACAACGAGAGCTATTGTGAGCCTAGTCGAAGGGAAAAAGGAAGCATTTCTCAAAGCTAGGAGGCTGGGAACACAAGAAGCAAGTGTGGAATACAAGTAAAGAAACTTAAGGAGTAAGGAGGACCGAAAGGGGTCACAACAAAGCATCGGCGAGCAGGATTTAGGAAACTCCGAAGGCTTTTTACACGTATATAAAGAGCGAGAAGGTAGCCAGGGAGCGGGTCGGCCCACTCAAGAACAAGGAAGGGAATCTACGCGCGGAGCCATAGGAAACGGGCGAGGTGTCAGACGAGTACTTTGCGTCAGTATTCACCGAAGAGGACTCGGTGGACGACGAGTTTGGGAAAGAACGTGTAGATAGTTCGAGCCACGTCGAAAGCAAAAAGGAGGTGGTATTGGGGTTCCTGAGAAATATTAAGATAGACAAGTCCCCAGGGCCTAATGGGATATACCCCAGAATACTGAGAGAGGCAAGGGAGGAAATGGTCGGGGCCTTAAGAGAAATCTTTGTATCCTCACTGGCTACAGGGGAGATCCCAGAGGATTGGAAAATAGCCAATGTTGTTCTTTTGCTTAAGAAGGGTAGCAAGAATAATCCAGGTAATTACAAGCCGGTGAGCCTTACAAAAGCGGTAGGGAAATTATCGGAGAGGATTCTTCGAGACAGCATTTATTCCCACTCGGAAATAAGTGGACATATTAGCGAGAGGCACCGCGGTTTTGTGAAAGGGAGGTCACGTCTCACGAAGTTGATCGAGTTTTTTGAGGAAGCGACAAAGACGAGTGAGGAAGGTAGGGCAGTGAATGTCGTGAGGCCTTTGACGAGGTCCCTCACGGCAGACTGGTGCAGAAGGTGAAATCGCACGGAATCAGAGGTGAGCTGGCAAGGTGGATACAAAACTGACTCGGTCAAAGAAGACAGAGGGTAGCAGTGGAAAGGTGTGTTTATGAATGGAGGGCTGTGACAAGTGGCGTTCCTCAGGGAATCAGTGCTGGGACCTTTGCTGTTTATGATATATATAAATGATTTGGAGGAAAATGTTACTGGTTTGATCAGTAAGTTTGCGGACCACACAAAGGTCGGTGAATTTGCAGATAGCGACGAGGACCATCAGAGGATACGGCAGCATATAGATCAGCTGGGGACTTGGGCGGAGAGATGACAGACGGAGTTTAATGCGGACACGTGAGGTAATGCGTTTTGCAAGGCCTAATACAGATAGGAAATACGCAGTAAATGGCAGAACCTTTAAGAGTGTTGATAGGCAAAGGGATCTGGGTATACAGATAGACAGGTCACAAAGCGGAATGCAGGTGGAGAAGGTTTTCAAGAAGGCATACGATACGCTTGGCTTCATCAGCTGGGGCGTTGAGTTTAAAAATTGGCAAGTCACGTTGCAGTTTTATAGAACAGAGTTAAGCCGCACTTGGAATATAAGCATTCAATTCTGGTCAACGCACCAGCAGAAGGACGTAGAGGCTTTGGAGAAGGTACAGAAAAGAAAGACTTGCCGGGACGTTGCCGGATACGAAGGGCACTAGCTTTGGGGAAAGGTCAGAGAAACTCGGTTTGTTCTCACTGGAACGACAGAGGGGCAACCTGATAGAAGTCGACGAGAGCGAGAGGCACAGACAGAGTGGATAGTCAGAAGCTTTTCCCCAGGGTGGAAGAATTAATTACTGGGGGCATAGGTTTAAGGGCAAGGCTTAAAGAAGATGTA